>NC_081449.1:11349444-11378327 GCF_007210705.1 Tigriopus californicus | reverse complement strand
GAGCGAGCGAAAAGGTGACTTGATTAAGACTAACTCCACAGGATTTGACTTTAGAACCATGTCGAACTTTCAGTTGCGCTTTGAGCTTGGAATGAGATTCCTTATCAATCGATCTCTTCCAGGTCACATTTCACTGGTTGGAACAAATGGAATATGCCATCTCTGGATTTGAACTATTTAACCCGGGACTAGATCATTCTTCACCTGGAGCTCCAGATCGAGTCACTTTATCCGAGTACACGACGTAGGTGATGGCGTAGGTCCCCGACGGAGAAATAGACCCGTCCACCCGATTCTACTCCGTCGCAAACGGCGCAAGTGCCAGCCAGTGAGTGTCTCGCTGCTACGTTCGAAGCATTGCAATAACAAGCCAGCCTGCGCCCCTGCCAGTACATGGCCTCTCTCTCTCTCTCGGTCTGTGTCTGTCTCTCTCTCTAGAAAGGCATTCCAGTCTCAGTCCTCAGACCCTTCGCCAGCCTTTCTGAGCTCATACAGGAAGAAGAACAATACAAGAAAAAAAACAGTTTGGCCTCGAAATCCATTGCCGAAGAACGGTTTGGCCTCAATCCTCGATTCTCCGTGCTCTGTGTTTGTCTTTGTTTGGATGGATCCTCCCTGACGATCATCTGTTTCCATCCATCCATCGTGCATCATCATCCTCTTTGGTGGTGGTTGTTGCGTCGCTGATCAAGACTTGAACTGCGTCGTTGATCCCGGGAACTCCGGAGACTCCCTTGGGATACTAGCCATCGTTTCGAAACATGAAATTCTATCTGGAACGCGGGGAACGCAGCCACTACATTTAGGTGATTCATTTCAAAGCCAAGTCAAACGTTAGGATTTGTAAGACCAGGCAATGTTGGGTTGGAACTGTTTTCCACCAAATGACTTCATTTCATAGATCTTAATGCATGAGAATAGTTTGTAGATGTGTTCAGAAATGAGATCAAGAGTCGTCTTTGGCCAGGTTAGATCAGGTGGAGCTTGACTCAAGTAAGGTACGATCAGTTGGCAGAGGAGAATGACGTAACTGGTCGAACTTGACATTGCACCACTCAGTAGTAAGGAGGTATGGATTAATCATGGTTTTACTTTTAGTTTCCAGGACCGAGGCCATCATGTCGGGTTCGCCCTTCACTCAAACCTTGCAAGGTTTGGACCGTTTGCAAACGGGGATCAAGCCCTTCCAAGATGATCCAAATACGACCGAGGACGACGAGGCCCCACCCCATTTTGGCCAGCCTTATGCACCCAACGATCCCTGGCGTGAACCCCGCCGACATCAGGCAGGGGCGGGCCACCATAGTCCCGAGGATCAGGGCCCACCTGGAGATTTTATTATTCATTCAGTGCCGGAAAGCAACAAGTCTCGTTGGAGTCACATCGATGACCTCGATTCCTTTTTCAAAAGGGTGTACGAGTATCATCAACGACATGGATTCTACGTCATGATCTGCGAGGTGAGCATCCATCGGCCAATCGGGCCAGATGACGTAATTACGTTTATATCAACCTTTTGGTCTTCTTTAGGATGTCCTCAAACTGGTCAAGTTTGTGTTTGTGGTCGTGATTGCCGTGGTAATTTTCGAATGCGTCAACTATCCCGTACTGTTCAAAAACGAGCAGCCCTCCCGACCCGATTGGCATGTCGGGGACAAGATCACGCCCAGTGATATCTTCCTCCGCTCGGACCAGATCCAATTATCCGGCCTCACTCTCTTGGGCCTTTTGTTGGCTTGTGTCTTTTGGTTGACCAAGGTGGGAGCCACGGCCTACCATTTCTTTCAATATTGGGATATCAAGATGTTTTTCAACGAGGCCTTGCGTGTGAGTGACGACGAGTTGAGCTCAGTCTCGTGGCCCGAAGTGCAAAAGCGGATAATCAAGGCCCAGTCGGAATACCTCATGTGCATTCACAAAGACCACCTGACCGAGTTGGACATCTATCATCGTATCCTTCGTTTCAAAAACTATTTCGTGGCCATGGTGAACAAAGATCTGTTGCCCGTGGAGATTCAGATCCCGTTTCTGGGAGCGAAAACTGTACTCAGCCAAGGGCTCAAGTATAACTTGGAGTTCCTGTTCTTCAAAGGACCTTGGGCCACGTTCAATCAGTGGCACTTGCGTGACGAGTACAAGAAGACCAGCCAGAAGAAAGAGTTGGTGGACAGTCTCCAGAAGAAGATCGCTTTTGTGGCCTTGGGTAATCTGATTTTGATGCCCGTGATTCTGCTTTGGCAAGTGCTCAATAGCTTCTTCAGCCACGCTGAGCTCATCAAGCGGAAGCCCGAACTCTTGTCTAATCGAACTTGGAGCCTGTACAGTCGGTTCTACCTGCGCCACTTCAATGAACTCGACCATGAGTTCCAGGGCAGACTCAATCGGGCATACAAACCCGCCACCAAGTACATGGATTTGTTCTCGAACCCGCTTCATGCGGTCATTTTTGGATTCTTCCGCTATATTTGTGGGGCCATTATGGGGATTATCTTGGTCCTGATCTGTTACGATGAAGACGTCATGGCTGTGGAGCATGTCTTGACTCTGTTGTCGATCCTGACGTTCGCCGTTATCTTCAGTTCCTCGTTCATCCCCGACGAGAATCTGGTGTTCAACCCCGAGAAGTCCCTCACCGCAGTTCTGGCCCACGTGCATTACTTTCCAGAAACCTGGAAGGGTCGAGCCCACACCCACGAGGTCATGGGCGAACTGGGAGAGCTATTTCCATTCAAAGCCGAATATCTAATTGGAGAATTGTTCTCGCCAATTCTCACCCCGTTCATCTTATTCTTCAACCTCCGACCTAAAGCTCCTCAATTGGTGGATTTCTTTCGCAATTTCACGGTGGACGTGGTGGGTGTAGGAGATGTGTGCAGTTTCGCTCAAATGGATGTCCGTAGACACGGAAATGCAGAGTGGCAAACCGCCATCACGGAAGACACCCCCGCTAAAACCAATCATTACACCCAAGCTGAGGATGGCAAAACCGAGATGTCCTTGGTTCACTTTACTTTGACCAACCCTGATTGGGTTCCCCCATCAGAATCAACCAACTTTATAGCTGCTCTCCGCGGCCATGCCGCAAAAGATGCCGAGGCCTTAGCCACCGTTCAGGAGGAAGCCCTCGAAGAGAATTCCTTGTACAATTCATTAAATTCGATGGATGCCGCCGGCGGTCTTTATTCAAGCATCGCCAACGAAATGTTAGGCGATGCTCGTCACGTTCGAATGGTGGGTCCTTCTGGTTCTCCTGGAGCCATGTTCCTTCAAAGCACGCGATCTCCCAACGGAGATGAACTGGAGGGTGGAGAGCAATACGTGGAGGGGAGTCTCTATCAAACCCGTACAGGAAGCATGCTTGAAAGTGTTCACCAAGGCCTGGTTGCAACCACGGGAGGAACGGGACGGAGCTCGATGATGATCTCCTCTCACTTCCGACCCAATCAGTCTCAGTTACTCAATTCAAGACTCGTAGGCCCGGCAGCCTCCACATTGATGCCCACGCCTAACTTGGGCAAGGACCTGAGGCGTTTGGGTCTGGAGTACATCGAGGCTGACATGTCATTTTCGGCCCTCTATCTGCACGAACTTCATCACCGAATGGCCGGGGGAGGTCTGGGCTCGACATCTCAAACGACAACCTCGACCATACAGAGTAACCGAAGAAATTTGGCCGAAGCCTCCAGATACGAGTTTCAAAGAGGCAATTCGTTGAATGAACTGGATGAGGAATCTCTTCCTTTGGTGGATGTGGGTGATAATCATCATGGCCCGCTTTTAGGATCCTCTTTGCCCTCATGAGCTAACCAAGTGAGCAAGTTGCTGAGCCGACATTTTGTCCTAGGTCTCTTCACCAATCCCGTTAGGCTTTTTTCCATTTTCTTGAGAAATGATTCCATCATTCCGTGATGCTGGTTGTTAGAATTTTCAGAATTTTCGCAAATAGTGGGAGATCCTCGGACTTCATACAAAAGGAAAGAGAAGAAACCTAACCATGTTGTGTTCTCTACTTGTAATTATGAAAAGTCAATAATCTAGGTACTGATCAAAAACATAACCTTGGCTAGATCACAGATGCGGTCGATAATTTTCCACCGGCAAACGGGTTTACTGCAACCGAACACAAGATCCAACAATATATCACACCACAAACCAATATACTACGGACTATATTGAATAATAAACAAAACTATGTTTTCAAATACGTTGCGCAGGTTTATTTTCCAATCTCATCATGCTTCCAAACATCGAAACGGAGACATCTAGACATCTACATACCAAATATGGCGGTGCCGATGGTAACGTGATTGGGTTTCGGGGAGCAAGCTGACCGCACGGAAAATTCCCAGGCACTCAACAATTGAGAGAGGGTAAAGTTCGGTGGCATTTTTGACAATCGGCTGGTCAGAGCTGTTTGAACCCGCTGAAGGAATGGGGTAGCAAAATACTCGGTGAGATCCGCATCACAAATAGGTGGAACATCCGGGTAGTCCTCGGGAATGGTCACCGATATGGGTGGAACCGAAGGGAGGTTCGGATCCTCAAGCTGACAAGTGAGATTGACCTGACCGACGTGTTGAGTCGGTTGGGACTGGTCCAACTGGACCTTGAAATGTGACTGAAGTCGAGCCACTTCTCCCTGAAGAATGTGCGGAATATCACTGGGCGATTCCTCTTCGACTCGCCGACGTTTGGGAAGAGGAGGAAGAGAGATCTCAGGGCCGTAGAGAGCCTCGAGCGGGGCACCGAAAGTCCGCTGGAGGGTGTGATTCAAATGCACGGATTGAGTCTTAGAGGACGTGCGAAGGTTGTAAACTGCCTCTAGCAGGGGGTTGACAGTACTCTCGGGGCGCACTTCCGTGTCGAGCTTGAGTCTCACGAGAACATCTTCGCATTTCTTCAAGGTCTCAATGGGCATTCGCTTGTTAGGATTGGACAAGATATCAAGGAGCTTCTTCATCTTGTCCAGCTTCACTTGGTCGCTGGATCCAATCCTCGAGATCATAATTCTAAGAGGCTCAATATACTTTGCCAATTGGCGAACCTTCTCCAGATAAGCTTGCTCATCTTGGGTGGAAGAGGTATCTTGAGGATTAGGTGTATTTGCGCTCGATAACGGGGAAGGAGCCATACTACGAGGCCCTCCGCCACCGGCCGGAGACGGAATAGGGGCTTGCTGAAACGAGTAAAAATGAATCTTTTAAATACGTGAATATAGAGTGAAGAAGGCGACGAGTTCGTCAAGTCAATCTGGATAGTTCTGTAAATGCTTTCAGATGAGATAGTAGTTAAATAACTAAAACGAGCGTCAAAAATTGACATTTCTCAATTTCTAAGGTTGATCCTCATATGCCAATCTCTCCTTATGGCTGCTCCGTCGTTTCAGACTCTCGTTTTTATGTAAAAATAGAATTATCTGACAGACCCGACATCAAGGTCGGAATATTGGCTACGATACGCCATTATTAGGCTAGTCCTCCAATGTGGAAAAAGAAATTTTACTCAAGTTGATTTGGTAGAATAAGATTTCCGTAGGTCCTCTGATTTTATTTTCTTAGTTAGCGCTGATGTCTCTCTTTCAGCAAACTTGAGGTCCTTTGGGATGAATTAGTGCAGTTCTGGTCAACCACTGGCTTAGGACGTGAAAACGTGGAAATTGTTTGTTTTCAGATCGACCCGTGCTCACTGTTCAGCGAGATTTCAAAGAGGGATCGAGAGATGCTCTGAGTTGCAGGTCATTATTTTTCTCTTTACTTTAGATTACCAATAAATTACCACCAGACAAGTTGGAGGATACCATGGATAAGTCCCATTTCCGTCAGGCAAAGCTCATTTGTTGAATCGCTATTTCACTTTTTAGGCATCTTAAACTCCCTTTCACCGTTTAGAAAGCAAATATCCAGATAGTCATTAATTAGTTAAGGTGTATTCTCTTTTAAAATGGGCTGGATGAACTATTTCAGCTCCCGACCCATTCAAATAGTAAAAATCTAATGATCTTCTCAAATGCGTTCCATTCTTACCTGTGGCGAATGGATGTACTGTCCGGCTACCGGGGATTGTGACATCATGCCCATATTGGCCGGCGAGCCTCCGGGTGTCATGATGTGAGGGCTCACATTATACATTGGCGGAGGTGCTCTTTGTCCCATCGATGGTCCCATGCTGGTCTGGTTCATCATTGGATTACCCATGGGCTGGGCTGGACCCATCCCGCCCATATTACCCATTCGATTGGGCATCATCTGCAAAAACATCCACCAACATCAAACACCGAGATCGACGCGTGGTCCGCTCTCGTCCCGCTCACCTGTCCCATATTGATGCCCCGAGGTGCCATATTGGGCGGGAGGTTGGTCATCATGGGGTTCCCAGGGCCCGGCATGCCTCGATTGGCCAGAAGTCGCTGTTGGAGTTGACTGGCCGCGGGATTGTTGCCCGGATTCATGCCCGGCTGAAAAACATGGCCAAGTGAACACGTGTCACTCACAGAGGGAGGACAGACTTGATTTCGTCTTCCTCCTCTTTTCTCATTACAACAATAATAATAATATTAATCATAATGTGGAGGGAGGGAGCGGCATACACGTCGAACAGGGCAGGTAAACCACGCTTGTCTTACCCTGATAATGTGTTGCATGCCCATTTGACCGGGTTGAGGCTGCATGCTCATCATGGACTGGCTAGAGACCGGCATGCGACCCCCATGGGGTAGACCCTGAACCCCCACAGGGCCGCCACCGCCCGGACCCAATTGCTGTTGTGGAACAGGGTGTTGAGGCATCATCTTGGGCTCCTACAAAAGTAAGCACCCCCCTCAAAATCACTCAACTCGAAGTTACACAATATGATGGGGATTTAAAGCCGGCTACGTCGGGGAAAGACCATCCGTTTCTCTGTCAGCACAATGAAAAGAAGCTGTACTCTGAGATTGAAGAAGGTACCACCGGTAGCAGCCCAAAGCAATCTAAGTAAGGTACCCACTCCCACTCCCCACTAGCGAGGATAACTCATCGGGGGAAAGTGGCTTGCTTCTCTGGCTTCTCTCGATCGGCTGGCCATCCTGGCTACCAGATTGGGTGTGCTTCCCTTCCCTGGCTTCACCAGCGCCATCAGGACGGCCAGAGCGTTTGGTCCAAATAGTGTCATTTTCTTCCTCCAATTTAGGTCAGCTATGTCAGATTTGGATTGGGAAGCCCGGACTCAAGACACCTGGACATGGGACCGGACCCGCCCATCTAATAGGCCATGCTTGACAAAGGCCCTGATGAGAGGGCTCATTGACCGATTGAGATCTTCATCTCGGATTGGCAACCCTATTCGTGGATCGCTAGACGCTTACCCTGCCTGGGTGGCTGGGTGGATGGATGGACGGAGGCATGGATTGAATAAAGTCTCAAGCCCAGCGGCCAGCCCATTGTTTGAGCCGTGCTGGGACGTGAACCTCGTACACACACAATACGCATCGTAGACATTCGGCGTAGGCATGGAAATTGGAAGTTATGGTTGGGATGTACAAATATAAAGGAGGTAAGAAACATTTGGAAGTACTGTTCGTGGGGGTTAGGGGGACATAGGCCTGATTGGCACTTCGGTTGAAATCATCGGTTTGTGATCCATCATGGTGGAAAAGATTGATAATCGAGCCGGGATTGATATAGAAATCAGCTGATTCCGGCAGCATACGGCGGAACATTGAACAAATTAAAATTGGAACGTTAATAATGGCATGATCCTCCACCAAAATTTGCAGTTTTGGGATCTGCTCCATATCGAACTAAAGCACCTGATAATGAGACCTGAAGGTTTGATTGGTGGTGTAGAAATAGATCGAGAGGTCAAAACTTGCAGCACTATTCACCTCACACGCCCATCTACGCCTTCCGTTTTGCATAGATCTCACCATCTTTATCTAGCACAGAGGTTTGTTTCATCTTGATCATCACTGATCAGGCTAACCGATCTCCATTGCATTACGAACGTTACGACTTACCTCTGGTTGAGTAACCAAGCTCATGGAGGCGTGTCGATGATCACCCATCATCTCGGCGTTGGTGGATCGGGGGCGGGATTCTACAGATGTCACGATTCCCCCTCCTGATGAGTTGTACACTGGTTGCTGTTGAGGTGGTTGTGGCAGGTGTTGTGGCTGAGGTTGTTGTTGTTGATGTTGTTGTTGTTGCTGTTGTTGTTGCTGTTGTTGTCCCATGCGGCGAACCACGTTGATGCATTTTTCTAAAAGTTCCAAGTATTGCCTTTGGGATTCGGCCTTCTTGCAAATGCTCTTCTCGAGCTCTTCAGCTTGCTTGCCATTGCCCAAAGTACGATTGGAACCACGTTGGGATTCTTGGAACGCTTGGGTTAACTTTTGAACCGCCTCACAACGGAACTGCTCGGTCTTCCAGCTTTGATCCAAGCTCAGAGCCAGATCCCCGGTCAAGGGGGCCAAGTTATTGTTGCTCATCATGGTCGTGTCCAATCCGTTCAACCACGTGCTAGCAATGCCTCAGCGTGAGACGACGCAATCAGAAGATTCAGAAATTCAGAAATTCAGATCACCAATACGACAACGCTTCACTCACCCTCTTCAAAAGGAGGGTTGGGAAACGCTAAAAGTTGAAGTATTTCAGAGGTCTGGTTCTTCCGCCTCCTCCTTGTCTAGCAACAACCCGACTCGATCCGAATGGGTGGCACTGAAAATTGCAGCTCATTCCACCAACGAGTAACAGATAGCGAGCGAGTGGTCCGTATTCTCTTGGACTAAGCGGAATTGAGTGAGCTTTATCTATCCACTTATTCAATGATGATGCTCAGAATTTGTGAGAGAAGTTGTTGTTGGCGATAACACCTCCCCCGCTAGATCCTCGATGCCTCAGTTGAGCTGAGCTAACAAATTCCTGGCATACATACTCACTCACACACGCACACAAAATCACTTTTACTTCGTGCACAAAAAATATGTATGTGTAGTATGTATATGCCCGTGCATAAATCCTAGTGGCGTACAGCTACTGTAGTTAGTAGTCTTCGTAGTAATAGTGGTAGTAGTATCAGTGGTAATAGGTAGTTGTGGCGTGGTTGTTTCGAAAACGAGTTTTGTCCGCTCCTCGCCTACTCTGGGCTCATTGCAATCGACTGTCAAACCTTGATCATGGCGCTTTAGTTTCAGTGATGTTGTTGATGATAACGATGATGAGGATGAGTTTAATGTCCAACTCCAATGATGGCCTGCCTACTCGTTAACGGTCAACACATTGATCATGGGCAAGGATGGGTTTGCTTGAACCGTGGCGTTCCGATGGTCAAGTGTAGCAAATAGTGTTTTCATTGCACCCGATGTAAGCTCACGCCTCACGCCTTGAAACAGAAAATAATCAGCAATTTGTGATTGCAGATATGAGTATGTCTTCTTGTGGGTCTTCCGTCCAAGTAATATTGTGTCATTGGATAGAGCTGGATCAAGGAGCAAACACGTTCACACACTCACATTGTTGTAGTAGTGTTAGTAGAAGTAGAACTAGTACACACACGCACTCTATCCGAAGCAAAAGAGTGAAGCGGCTTGACCGCGTGTGCTCCGAAAACCTTGCCAAGAAGTATTCATCGAGTGAGACTAAGAAAAAACGAGCACTGACAAGAAGAAGAACGGGAAACTGCAGACGATTTTCCCTCTTATCCTTTGGTCATCTCATCATCCTTGATGACGACGAGACCTGCAAGGGAACACTTGGTTGTGTCAGAGTGTGAAAACGATTGAGGACTTTTTGGTGGGTTACCGAGTTAGTGGCTTCACGTTTGGCCAATTAACCGCGCCATTAATACCAAACAGCGAGAAGGACATACATTACATTTGCCACACGACAAGTACGCTCTTACGTACCCATTCAAGCAGAGTGAGTGCTCTATGGCTCGTTATACTACATCCTTCGCTCTCCTACCTACACTACTTGCCCAAATACAGATCGGAGGCTCTTCTACTACTATATACTGACTGGATGTACGTATGCACACCTTCCGCTTCAAGCACATGAACGCTAGTTGGGCTGCAAGCAATTCTGCGACATTGTCTCTGGCAAAGTGCGCGTGCGGTTCGTTTGAGTTGGTCTTCGCTCAACACATTCACCGACGTTGTTCTCGTCTGTCTCCTGTTGCACGTAAAATGTAAGCATTGCACAAGTTGGTTTTTTTTTTTAGGGAAAGAGCCAGCCTTAAGCCCTTCAACACATGGACGCTCCCTCATCGCTCGGTCTTTGTTCCTCTACAATGTCGAGAAATTCATAAGCATGTACTACTATTTGTCGAAGGAAAGTGTAACGAGCAGACCCACCCGTATTCGAATAACAGACTCGCTCACACGGCCCCCCCCACAGTTCCCCAATATTTTGCCATTTCATATCCTCCATGTGTGATTAATTATTCACATCCAATTTCCTTCGGACTGACTGAAAGAGTAATCAAACGAGATCCCGCGATCTTAAGGCCGTCTGACTCCTATCCTAAAATAGGAAAATCGAAAAATCAAGTGAAGCACGATAGAAAGTTGTAATGGTTAAAATTCACTCTTAAGCCGGTTTGCAAGGACTCGGAACCTAATTCTTAAACAGCAAAGGAGTGCATCTTGGATCGAGAAAATATCCAACTTGCGTACTACGAAACGATATGTTCGCGATCCAAGAGTCACTCTTTTGCTTTGAAGAATTTAGCTCTGAAAGAGATGTATCCATGCAGAAATTCGGTGGTCACTATATTTGAGCACACTTGAGTAATGTTCGCCCTCCCTCCTTACCAAATCCAGTTATCAATTCACATTCTAACTTTCTTTCAATTACAGAGAATGCGGGATTGAGCTGGACTTCCGCGCCCTCGGAGACCAAACCCAGAGTATTGTGTGAACTATTTTCAATTCTTAACATGCCGGCTAGTGGAACAAAAATGTGTGGCGAACATATGTTAGTGTATTAGACTTCTGGACACAAACCTCATTTCTGGAGGAAAGGAGCTCGGTGATCGACTGTGAAGAGAAAGTAAGATTCCTTTCGCTTCTGTCATGTTTCGCACTAGGATACGGAGCCCACGCGGTATCAATATTCAGACGAACCCCACTTCTGTTCCCAATGAAGAGGTCAGGGGAATGAACCACCAAGAAGATCAGTATGCTAGAAAGGTTCGGAAAGCGGGAATGGAGCTCAAGCCAAATCCAATGGGATCTTGGACATTCGGCAAAAAGATCCAATTGATCTTTTTAGTGCTCATCGCTTTGTTTGGATTCCAATTGATGGTTGGAATTCTGTTCTCTTCTTGGGAAAACAAGATCGCCGCGAATGCTCCATCGACTGGTGTTCCTGCATCAAGTAAAACAACCACGGTTTCCCCAGCAATCTCAGATAACAATACGGAGTGGTACTTTGAAGAGTACGATGTTTGGGTCAATTGCCCTCAAGAAGAGTTCGGCAAGGATGCCAAATCAGCACTTCTGCGCGCCAAGTCCAAAAGCTGTCGATCCCAAATTGCCAATGTCACGTGTTTGGCAGCTCGATCTCAGCTCTTTCCCACTTACCTCAGGAACCAATGCGCTCAAAGTACTGATTCAAGAGTGGTTGGAACCCATCTAGGCTGCTACAAGGATTCGTTTTCCAGCCGAATTCTCAACGGTGGAATGACCACATATAAGACGATGCTCGGAAAGCAAAAGTGCCTGATGCTTTGTACCGAATCCGGCTACCTTTATGCCGGACTTCAGTATGGATCCGAGTGCTTCTGTGGCAGTGAAAGACCAAACGACGGGGATCGTTTTCCGCCTGAAAAGTCCAAGTGCAACTATCCTTGTGCGGGCAATCCCAAAGAAAATTGCGGAGGCTATTTAGCCATGGATGTCTATCAAACCGGTCTGATCCCGTTGCGACCGGCTCCGGCCACTCAGGAAATCAAAAAAGCTCTCGAAACGCCAGTTAGAGTTGTGTATCTGTTGACTTTGAGTGGTCGTGCCGTGCGACAAGTCCGGCGATTGATTCGACGGCTTTACCACGTGGACAATTACTTCCTGATCCATGTAGATTCCAGACAGGACTACTTGTATCGTGAATTGCTTCCCTTGGAGAGTCAATTTCGGAACATCCGTTTGGTCCAAGATCGAATGGCCACCATTTGGGGTGGATCTTCCTTGCTTCAGATGCTTCTACATTGCATGAAACATCTGCTTACTCTCGATTGGGATTGGAGCTTTGTGATGAACCTATCAGAATCGGACTACCCAATAAAGGATCCTCAAGAGTTGGTGCATTTCCTTACCATCAACCGGGGCAGAAATTTTGTCAAGTCTCATGGGCGTGATGCCCCCACATTCATCAAAAAACAGGGTATGGACAAGACATTTGTGGAATGTGATAATCACATGTACCGCATCGGATCCCGACAGATCCCAATGGGGATCCAGATCGACGGAGGATCAGATTGGGTGTGTCTACATCGGGATTTCGTGCAGTATCTCACACATGGCTCGGATGAGACTTTAGAGGGATTGAAACGATTCTTCAATTTTGCCTTATTGCCAGCCGAGGCTTTCTTTCATATTGTTCTCAAGAACACGGAATTTTGCTCCACGATTCTCAACAACAATCTTCATCTCACCAACTGGAACCGAAAACAAGGCTGTAAATGCCAACATAAAGCTGTCGTAGATTGGTGCGGTTGTAGTCCCAATGATTTCAAGCCCTCAGATTGGAACCGACTATTGGGAGCGGAAAAGCGACCACTTTATTTTGGTCGAAAATTCGAGCCCGTCATCAATCAAGAGATTCTTTTTCAAGTAGATCAATGGATTTACGGTGATGATTTCCAAGTCAATCTCACCAGTGTTCATTCCTTCTGGCAAAATATTTTCCATCATCAAGACACGTCACCAGCTCCAAAAATAGAGTATTTAAGCGTGGCTTCCTCTCTCATTCAAGATTTCCTAGATCAGCAGTCTCCTAAAATAGGTTTTGACAAAGTCTTGGAAATCACATCTTACCAAAACAACGACCGGTTACAAGGTATTTTAGTGCTCTTCCTATCTAGCGAACCTTCCGTAGCCGCATTCGAAGTATTGATCAAGCTAAGCTTCCAAAGAAAAACAGTACAATTGCAAGACTTCAACATCGACATTCGTGTTGGATCAGAATATGATAAGAAAGAACAAGTGTTTCGCAATCTTTTTGAGGTCATGGAGCCAGAATCGGACCCTCATTTAATGTATCAATCTGATCCCTTCAACTCAACACATGTGATCACCTTTGCGTGGTTTGATCCTAAGGGAACATTATCCGCTGTGAGTGATAAGAGGTTCTACAACGCCTCCTCCGTCTTGGATGCAATTCCCAGCGGTCTATCTCGTCCCCTGCATCCTGGAATGTGGACTGTACAAGCCATTGTGAATGGACAAATGAAAGCAGAGATCCAGTTCCCCATCTTTCCAATACTACCCTCCCTAATCCCGGATCAAAAGCAATGGGAGAAACTTCATGAAGGGTCGGTCTCACCAAAGGACATTTCCACCTTCGAGATCGAACCCAAATTCGTGGCATTGTCCAAAGCCCACCCTTCCCTTTCGCATCCTCGCTTCTCGCCCAAACTTTCAAATTCTGATGCTGATGTTCAGGCCTACATCAACGACCTAGCTTCGGCCTTTTTTACTGTCAAGTCAATTTGTGCCGTCTCTCTTGATCAAACTACAGTTCAAAGCCCATTGTGCCATGACCAACCTTGGAGTTCATTTAGTCCAGACCCCAAATCAAAAATAACCGAGATCAATCCCGACACGGGTCTCTTGTCGTAAAGGGATAGTATATATTGTTCGCAAACCATATTTATGTGATATATAGATGCATCAAGAGCCTCCGAATCAAGCAATGGAATATCAAAGAAAACATTTGTCAAGAATCGACCAATAAATTGATCAATATGCCTTGAATATCCTTTCTGTGTCACTCAACCATGAATTTAAACCATTCCAGTTCAAATCCTTCAATAACCATTGACGGGTTCCATTCGGCTCTAGAGTCGGGCACATTTTCGAACTCTTTCTCCAGGGCCTTTATCCTTTCCGATCGACCCAAATCTTGGAAGTCTTTTCCGTCACTATCGGAAGCTGAAGATTGAGCGTCACCACTTTTGGCGTCCGAGCGAGAATGAGCAATGTCTAAGCTGGCAAAAAAATGCAATCGATCTGCTTCTTCAGGATGCAAGCTGAATGATCGGATTTGCTCCAGTAGGACCTTTTGACCTTTTACATTGGGCTCTTTGGCAAACGAACGGACCGTGGTCTCCACACGTTGTAGCAAGACCAGAGCTCGAATGAAACAAAATGCTTGAACCTGCTTTAAATTACTCTTGGATATCGGATATTCCAGGATTTTGTCCTTGAAATTCACATAGCATTGGCCAATTCGAGTCCAGAAATCCGGCACAAATGGATGGATATGAATGATGCGGCTCAAGTGAGCCAAAGATTCTTCGGAATCACCTTGGGCGTCGTAGACTTGACTCAAAAGATCGTGACTGACGGTCAGATGATCGATGTTATTCGGATGCGAAGTGTTGTGCTAAAAGTAGAAGATAATCTCTTTCTTTCCAATGGATGGATCCGAGATGAGAGCTTACCAATTCCAAGGCCCATTCCAGGGCTTGGCTTGATCGATTCTGGTGTAGAGCACATCGGGCCAGTGATTCCATCATATCTCTTCGATTGCTCATGTTCTTCTTCGACGTGCGCTTCAGCACCTCCTCGTAGAATCGGAAGGCCTTGACATAATCCTTTTCCAAGTAAGCTTGATCAGCATTGAATTTTAAGGTTTGAACATCGGCTTCGCCAATAGGCCCTTGTGCATTGTCAAACCACTAGAATTAAGAAGAAGTTATAACTTCCTGCAACCTATTAATAAATTATGATAAATAACTAAAAGACAGGATACTTGTACGAGCAATATTTAAAAACTCAAACTCAAATTTCTCATTCCCATAAAATCTTACTTTGTGTGGGCACTGTTTGGCCAGGTAGCTCAGCGACGCACTATTAGATATAGTGTTATCTGAATCTTTCTTAGACTGTCCTTGGAAGTCATCATCCTCTAAATTGAGCCCCAACTCCATGGCGCAATGTGTATCATCGAGGATGGATTTAAGTATAAAGCAATACCTTTTAGGTCTGGATACGCGTGTTTGTTATTGTTTAGTACGCTTGAAGCGAGCTCTGGAGGACATTGGAAGAAGCTTCCAGGCGGGAATTTGGAAATTGAGAAGGGAGGGCCTGGCTAGAGCTGGGACCAGTCATCATTTGCAGATAAAGGTGTCTTTCTTAATTTAGCTTTCATGGCAAATCATGTACAAAAATAGATTATTTATTCACGAAAAAGTTAATCGGCAGATTTGTCATCAAAATAAACAAATTCAGATTGCAATTATGAAGGAACAAGTTTTCCCATATAAATGGTGGCCTGATAAAGCCAAACAATGATAGAAATTGAGCATACATGTTCTTGATTTTGCTTCCGCATGGAAGCTTTGAACTTTATAATGAATGGTTTTGAAGCATTTCAGTGATTCCGCATTTTCTCACAATCAGCAGTAGCAAATAGTGTCGTGGTATTTGGGCAGTCTTGGACCACTGGGAATTATTTGGGCTCTGAAATGTTTTTGGTTTGCTTTTTTAGCACTACAATGGTTTGAATCATGATTGTTATAGCTTTGAAGCAAAACATAGACACCTAGGGACACATGACCTGGGAACAAACTCTAGAGGGAACAAGCCCATGACACCAAGCATAGCTAGGTTGCGTGTCAACCAACTGCAATGCAGCCATCTCTTTAGTTACAAAGTTCTGCTGGTCTAATTACTGGCAGTAGAGGGTGCAGTCAAAGATTCTGAAAGATTACATGAGTGTCAGTAGGTGTGCAGTCATCAATTGGCTGAAGTAACACTGTGGCATGGTTGCCCATAGAAGCTGCAATAAAAAAGTACCACAAAATTTTTTAATCCATCTTTCTTTTCACTTCAAAACCATATATTTGATCAAACCCAAAAAGGCCAGCTATGCAGTCAATGCTTTTAGTGAGGAAAGTAGACCCAAGAAGGGCAATCCTTCTACTTTCCCTTTCTTCTCCAGGTTAACTCCCCTTGTAGACTCCCAGGTCAAACGCAGTTCATCCACCCAAGAAATAAATACTTGTTTTAAAAGCATCCATTATCTATGGCGGCCCAGGCCTTACCAACTGAAGCCTTCAGCTTGACCACATAGCTGTGGATGGTGGCACAGGCCTTGGTCTTCACATGCCCTCAGATGTTGTAATCCAGAGGATTCAGGTTGAGGCTGATTGAGCAATTTTGACCAGAAACCTCTGGAGCCCAACCTTTGTTCAAGGTAGGCTTGGATGTGGAGAATACCCTGGTGGCGACATGGAGCTTATTACTACTGTAACCCCAAGTGCAATGGATGCCAAAACTATTGGCAATTTTAATGGCGGTCTCACCTTTGTCAAGGTTGGCCACATCTCTCTTGCAGTTCTTGGATGTTTTAGAGGCTATCTTCTCTATTTTTAAATCTAGACCGGCATTATGCTCGAAAATGGTAGGTAATGATCACATGCAAGCTATGTCTAAAAAAATAAAATTATCCAGACCTCGCATTGACGCGGTTATTCGTGCCAAAAATAAGGGCAGAGAATGATATGACGCACCAGGTATGCTTAACTTGGCTTTTTAAATGAGCCACTTTGCAAGGCCCCGGCTTCATCAAGAACTTATAGATATAACATTAAACCACACCCTGATCAATCTGCATTTTCCACAGTCCACTGTACCAGTTGTTCATGTATTGACCTAAAACTGGAGGCCCTCTATCTAAAACGAATGCTTTTCAAAGCCATTCTCGACCCACCGATATCATCATTTGAGATAAAAGAACCTTCGTTACTATTCTCAGTATCCCATGGTTGCCCTTGTCTCTCTGTTCCTCTTTTCCCTCTTCCCCTAGAAAGAAGAAAAAAATCTGTGAGCATCAGTATTATAAGAACTGACAAGGCACCCCTCGGACAAGCAGAACCCTCACCTCCCGCCAAAAATGGGGTAGTCGGTGACTGGCCCCCATTGGCCCATGGACACACACACTCACAAGATTCATGCACCTACCCCTCCATCGGTAGGAAAGGATCTTGGCCCTCTGGCTCGACCTCTAGCTTCAAGTCAACACCATCCTGAGCTACTCAGGGTTCTCGGTTCCCAGTAGCCCCCAACGCTCACTCCACGGGTCGCTTGGCAGTCTGTCACACCGACCGGGGGGCCAAGTGCATGGAATGCTCCATGCATTCCTCCTCACGTTCAACCGTCTCACTCTTATGGCGGTGCCCACTAAAAGCTAGCATTTCGTCCGTAAGGCTCGTCCCGTTCAAGACGAGCGAATCTAGGCGAACCCCTCACTCTGAATGAAAGGAGGAGGACGAAGACCCAAAAGACCTGGGGCGGAATTGCGGGAGCGCCGGCCTTAAAAAACGAGCGGAACAGAGGGAAGAAAGGGACGAGCCCCGACGTCGGCCAAGCTCCGAGTGGCGGCTCGTCGCCGACTTTCCCCGCCATTGAGGCAAAACCCAGAGCGAATTCCAAGATGACCCCTGCCGTCGGTCTGAGTTTCGCCAAACCAACCACAATGATGCATTCGGTCCGGGTCAGTCGCCTCTTCGCCCCCTTCGCCCCCTTCGCCCGCCAGCCTCGGCCAAAGCAAGAGCGAGCGAATGGAAGGCTTCTTCACCCGCCAAGTCAGGCGGCGAGGAAAGAGTGGAAGGAGGGAGATGACGACGCTGCTTTTTCTCCATCGTCGCGGCCTGAATGATCCTTCTATCGCTAATGGCGTCGTCTCCGCCAACGAGGCAATCTTCTACGAAAACAAACCCTGCCAAGCCGATTTCCAACCGCCCTAGGGGCCCTATTGCGGTTTAGTGGTGTCGATTCCGGGCCTTAGACTGTCGTGATTCCGGTGGCGTGTCGTTCGACTGGTTTTAATGAGTGGGTTTTGGTCAGAAACGGCCTCAATTCGTGGGCGATCGTCGAGTTCCGATCGCCTGGATTTCACATAAAGAGAGGTTGTGTAGTGGCGAAAACAGCGACGTGATTGCGAGCGATACTGGGGCTTTGATAGACTTCACCTTCCGAACCTTCCCCCTCCCGTGGAATTCGTACATTGTTGGATTGGCTCTGGGTGGAGAGTAGCCAGCCGGCTGCTAGGACTAGCTCGTTTGACACGCTCGACACGCTTGTCTGGCGTCGCAACTCAAAGGGTGGCAGATCATCTCAATCCATGCCCACCACCCCCCTGATTGATGGATTGATTGTTGACCATGTCCGAGGAGATCGTGTTGTCGGATCGGAACGTGCCCCGACAGCCACTCGAGGATGAACTCACACGTTTGTACAGTCAGGGTTTTCTCACGGATATCACTTTGTCCACCGAGGATGGCAAAAATTTCGAGGCCCACCGGATCTTGTTGGCCGCTCGCTCTCAGTACTTTCATTCCATCGTGCCCCGGTTGAAGGCCGAGCCGGTCATCTTCCTGAAAGGCATCAAAGGCGCTCATTTGGACAAGATCCTCAAATTTATGTACGGCACCCGGGTGGCCGTGTCCAAGCATCAATTAAAACCCATCTTGGAAGTGGCCAAGAATCTGCAAGTGAAAGGCCTTCAAGATGTGTCAGCCAGTGAAGTGCTTAGCCGACAGAGTGTGGTCAGTGCGGGCCGATTCAAGCCCGATTCGCCGCTGGCTTCGCCCATCTTGGCCGCTAGCAAATTGGCTCAATCCCGACAGATGCAGTCCACCTTTGATAAAACCACCCTGGCCACGTTTAAAAGTCCCATGGGACGGCGAGGTCGGACCATGATGAATGGCTCGCCCACTCCATCCGATTCCGAAGAACAGCGGGGAGGAGGAGGAGGCCAGGAATCCGATGATGAATCTGGACCTCGAACACGAAAAGGTCGGCGAGGACGACCCCCTAAGAAGGACAAGACCGTTTCTAAGGACAAGGGCAAAGGTGATCCGTACGAATTCGAAGAAGACGATGATAAGAATGAAGCCAGTCAAAGTGGCGATGAACAAGACTCCAATAAGCGTGGCTGGCGATATCAATCCGATCGAAAACGCAAAGGCGAAGAAGAAGGCGATGGGTCCGAGCGCACGGGTTCCCCAAGTCAAGACGAAGAATCCGGATCTGCCAAGGTAAGCACTTACATAGAGCCGTTAGACATTTACCGCTGTGTAAATGATAATGCATTTATTTGTCTTCTTGTTTCCAGAAAAAGAGGACCATTTCTGTGAAGTGCAAAGGTAACTTGGCCGATCTGTATCCTACTCGCTTCGTAAGCGGCGTGCGAGGTCAATGCATCAAATTCAAGGACCAATTAATGACTCCTCAAGAGTTTGAAGTTGCATGCGGAGGCAGTGGCAAAAAGTATTTAGAGAACATTAAGACTGATTATGGACCTCTCAAAACCTTGACGGCTTCGGGCATGTTGAGGCAACTCCAAGGACGAGCGGGTCGAAGCGAGTCCCCGCCGTCGAGATCTCCCAGCAAATCAAGTAAACGGCAAAGAGACAACGAAGAGGAGGGCAATGAAGAGGACGATGAGGACGGGGAAGAAGATGAGGACACCGAGGAACGTCAGGAAGAGACCAACGAAGAGGAAGAGGCTGAAGAAGAAGAGGACGAAGAAGAAGAGGTAGAAAGCGAAGTCATGCAACAGCAGGAAATGGTGGAGGAGCAGGAAAAGGACACCCAAACTGACGGTCTTATCATACGAGGCAAGAAGAAGAAGAAAAAGCACAGAGACGATTGGAAAAAACATTTAACCACGCATTTGAAGACGGAAGTGATCATGCACAATGAGCATCAGCCCCATCACCTCCAACCCATTATGTTCTCTGGCAGCAATGACCCTCTTGGTCTGATGACCTCGATGCCTCAGCCGACATTTGCTGCTCCCAATATCATGGATCAACCCCCCAAGATCTCACCCGCCAACTTGATCCATGAACATCATCAGCAACAACAGCAAACTCAGACCCTTTATGTGATGAGTCCGCACCCGAGCATGACCCCTCAGCATCATGCCTTTGCCCCTCCTATGTCGCCCATGCCTCACAACCCACCCACTCCCATTCCGAGCTTCTCAATGCCAGTTGTGTCGAACGCACAGCCCACATTCGCAAAGCCATTGACACCAATTCCATCGACGCAATCGCAAATGTCTCAAATGGGAATGAGTGGGATGGGCTCGTCCCGCATTGGAAACATTCTAAATGTGCGTTGCAAGTCGACCACGGCCATTTTGGTGGCGAGCAAATACGAGTCTGGAAGCAAAGGCAAATGTATCCAACTAGGCGATGAGTGGCTCACCCCCAATGAGTTCGAAGACCGAGCAGGCTCGAAAGCCAAAAAGTACCTCAGCAGCATCAAATGCATGGGTCGTCCATTGCGAGTATATGTCAATAGCGGGGAGCTCCGAGGGGCCAATCCACCGCCCCAACCCAAATCCAAGCAGAAGCAGTTGAAGCAAATGCCTCACTCCCACCAACAAGCCATAGCCCCAGCGCCCCTTCAAGGCCCTTCATTAACGCCCACTCATATCTCAAATGCGCCCTCGATGCCTCATGGTCTCATCATGAGCGGGAATCAAACTCCCATTTTATTCAACCAAACCTCCATGGCAAGCTCAATGATCGGCAATCAGCCCATCAACTTGCCCATGACCTTTGCCTTGGCCTCGCCACTCGAAGTCCGACAGAACGTATCACAACCCATGTAGACACCTCATATTGAGCTAAACAAACTGAACCTCAACCCTCGTGACGATTGGACCGACCCCAGTACAAAATATCGCGAGGCCCATGCAGCATCCCAAGTTTCCCTAGGATTCGAGATTCTCTGAAACCTCCAACTTTTAGTTATTTTTTTAGTATCATCATGCCATACTAGTAACAATCTTTGATTTTATGTTAACATTCAATGATAACAAATTTCTTTTGCATTATTCTCAACGTTTGATGTCATTTGATGTTTTCGCGCTTTTTTTTCCCATGTGTGTATATTAAAAAGACAACACAAATTTACTATTACATCCAGTGTTAGTTTGCTTTAAGGACTTTCTTCAAGTCCTCAAAACTAGAAATAAGAGCATCATTCATGTCCTTGGCATTCGAATGGGCGTTGAATGCGGATAGACCAACTCCTAGGAAATCATTTCTGATTTGATATCCAAGGCCAAATCCATCCGGCACGACCGGGCAGAAACCGCCATGAATCATGTTAATGGAGGCCAGAGTTGAGGTCGACAGTACATTTTGATTGATCCTCGAGTATGCTGGATCCTCGAACAACTCTGGAATTGGATGGCCTTGTCGATGGCAGAGGTCCTTGATAGCAAACAAATGTCGATCCCAACCCTTGCCTTGTGCAGCATTTTTGGTCATCTCAAAATGCGTTTTCGAGCACTTTTGCAACAACCCCAAGAGTTCCTTGGGATCACCTGGCTGGGAGTTATTGAAGGCTTCAGCGCAAGTCTTCGTATCATGTGTGCAAGGTCGAACTGTTTCGGTACGACCATGCTTAAAGATAGCCGTACTGCAGCTTTCGTACGTTGGTACGAATTTGCCAAACAGACGATGATAGGCAATTTGAAAGGCAGTCTGCATCAAGGAATCCGGACCCACTTGCAAGCGCTTGCAATCGTCTTTACCAAGGCCGTAGAAATAAAATTCCTCAAAATCCACAGAGTTGTACCTATCAAAGTGGGACTTCTTGGATTGATCGATTTGATTTTTGATTCGGGCATCCACATTGATTTTGATCTCTTTAACACTGATCGTGGGGTTACTACTCTCCTTGGCAGAGAAGAAGTTGTTTTCTTGACTGTCTTGAACAATTTCGTCGATTAACCGCATCACGGCCACCCCATCACCCCATGCATGCTCAAAATTGATGGAGACAGACCCATTCCGAGAGTAAATGAGACTAAACGATTTATCGAACCATCGATTGGCCGGATTTGAACCGCCAACAATCTCTCGGGTACTTTTTGGAGCTTCCTCATCGGCATGGTCCCATTCATCGAGACAGATGACATGCAAGCCAGAGTCAATCTGTTCCAATGCTGCTTCATTTCCCAATTCATCCACTAAGTATGATCTCATTTCACTCCACAAATCTCGGGATTCGGAAGTAAAGACGCCAATAGCTGAGCTCTCACCCTTGGGTTCATGTTCCAAGATATATTGGATGCTCTTGAGGTAATAGTGAGGTTCAAAGAGATTTCCGTCTTGATCCAAAACATCGAAGTGATAGAAATGGCCTCGTCTCAAAACCACAACGTGTTTCGAATCTGGATATCTTTGAATAACGTCTCGGTTAGGTAGAGGAATCCTTGTGGATTGAAGCAAGTTGTTGTACTGGGACATGTCCAAAGGAAATGCTTTAAATAGATACGACAACGGTGTCGCGATCAAGTTCGGCATGAATTTGACACGATTCCAATAGGTGGGAGTATTAGTTTTCGCTGGTTGGAGATGAAACACTTCGGGCTTCAAAATATTTGCTTGATAGCTCTTCAGCAGTCTCAGTGTGGAGATCAGGAGGTGGGCCGATCGCCAAGCCGGATTCATAAATTCCGGGCGAGTGTCATGGGCGAACATAATTCCTATAACCAAAACAAATATTTGCAGAATCGGAACGAACATTCGTTCATGAAAAATAAAATTTCTCACCTGGATTGTGTACAAAACTAACCGGACGTCTGTCCCTGAGGTACATGTCAGTCCATGGTTCACAAATGTATGACGTGTGCTTATTACTTTTATCCTGGCGCCGCAACTCGGCATCCAAGGTTTGTCCTGGTCCTTGGATAAACTGTTTGACCAATTTCTCCGTCTGATTGAAATCAGCTTGATCCAATAACGGTCTTTGTGACGCCAAATACCGGTCACATGTGTCGTGAAGCTTGGGAATGGGTAGGTGGGGCAACGATTTCTGAAACTTGTCCGTAGACACGATGCTTTGCTGAAGGTATTGGTATTCCCTTGATTTGGTTTCCAAAGAGCCTTTCGGTCCGAAGGGCATATTGGAAGTGGTGGTTGAGTAACACACACCTTTGGGCACTGATCCACTAGTTCGATACAGGTTCCACATATTCTTAGTTACTGAATGAGTGGTCAATCTCAGTGCCAGGACATTCGTCCATTCAACTGTTGATGGTTTGGAATTATGGACACTTTGGTGGATAACTCGAGCCCTCGTCCGAGTCCCACTGATGTAGAATCCATTCCATAGCTGCGCTCACTCGTCACCTGAACAAGACAAGCTGCGTACAGAGCTCAGTTCAATCCCTATCCAATGGAGGTCTGTTTGCCCTTGAGTTCATGGGTCTAAGGCGTCTAAGGGTACATGTTTTCCGCTCAAGGATATTCAGGTTAAAGTTTTGTTAAATGAGCCGACGTCGTTCTGAGAGTGACTGCATCTGAAAAAATAAGATTAAAGATGGTGGCATCTTTCAGGGGACCAAAGTTCAGTTTTTAAAAGCACAGGAGTGAATCTTAGATCGAGAAAAGATCCAACTTATGTGGTATATAGCACGATCTTTCCTCGATCTAAGATTCACTCCTTGGCTTTAAAAGATTGGGCTCTGTAGCCTACCTCATTGACAAAGATTTCACTGTTATTATTCGTAATCTGTTAAACAAAAGCTAGCTTCGTTCATCCTTAATCGTTGATTTGGTTTATTGAGTGACCGGACAACTCGACCCAGGACAGTTCGACCCAGTGGACAACTTGACCCAGTATATCACAAAACACAAAATATTTGCATGAAAATCTTTCTCATGGAAGAAAACGGAAAGTTAAGTTAACATTTAAAATGTTTGCTAAGATGTTAACATTACAAAGGCAGCACATTTTTGAAAAAATAATAAATTATGTCATGCCTTTCATATTTTCATCATGTTATACAGCAGAGTTTTAATTTTGTTCCATAAATTAGAACTCTTTGTGAGCCAATAATTACCACTTGATAAATCGATCACACGGCATATTTGAATTGACAAAGTTTGAATTTATATTTTAATGATGATTTGTCATTTTATTAAGATTAGGCTTAGTCAGGGCTAATTTCTACATCCAGACAATGTTTTGATATATACACTTTTTTAATATCATGAACGTCATCATTGTAATGTCAAAAGAAAAGTTGTGATCGAAATGACCTCACGCGGAATACGAGCTCCTTCATTGGAAAGAACCTGGGAATCAGCCACCAAGTTGTCAACAAAAACTAGGACGATCACTGAAGTCGCATTTTTAGTTGCAAAGGAGAACTTAACATTGTCATGTACAGCCCCCGCCCTCTTATTGGAAATATAGTATTTTATCCTTCTGTTAGGCACGCCGTCAACCCTGGACAACTTTTCATGAAAAAAATGAATTTATTGAAAAGGATGACTTGCTTTCCACTCTTTATTTCGTTGAGTAAGAACTTGGATCGGGCAAATCTTTTATCACTATTGCATTAATGATGAGCTGCATCTTCTTCCTAATCCTCGACGTGGGCCAAGGTATTATATGGTCCTTCGAACATTGGCTTCCTCCACACCCATGGTGACTCAGATTGCTTCGTCGTAATTCGACGTTTAAAAGCATTAATCATAGCCAGAATCCACACTGTTTTCTCAGGCTTTGAACCTCTTTCTAATATCATTGACAACTGAGCGGCTGATTCCCAGGTTCTTTCCAATGAAGGAGCTCGTATTCCGCGTGAGGTCATTTCGATCACAACTTTTCTTTTGACATTTACGATGATGCCGTGCATAATATTGAAATGAAGTTTACACATCAAAACATTGCCTGGATATAGAAATTAGCCCTGACTAAGCCTAATCTTAATAAAAGAGCACAAACCATCATGAAAGTCCAAATTGAAAGTTTGCCAACTGGGTCGCGTCGTCTGCTGGGTCCAGCAGTCCGTTGGATCGAGTTGACCCTTGAGTAATGTCGTTGTATTTGAGTTTATTGAATGCGTCTTGGATCTCAAAAAAAACTAAGCCGTATGCATTTGTTAACTTCAAGAGAATATCCACTTTATAAAGAGCTTCTTTGATTAACCTTTCAAGAATTTTGAACAATAAAGCAGTGCAAATATAACAAGATTTGATATTACAAACTCCTGCTGTTAAATGGAAGCACAATTTTAAGCCCTGATCTTCCCTATTCAGGATAAAATTATATGATATAATAACAAAACTAGGCAATTTCTGCTTTAAACTGGCTTAAAGCTTCAAGTTTCCTCACTTATGCAAAGAGAAAGAAGGAACTAAGGGCTCCTCTCGAGAATGAATACCCTCCTTTTAATTCAGTTGGACTAAATTTTGTCATGGTTGCATATCTTCAACACTATTTCATGAGATCAAGAAAATATCTCAGTTTTAGATGTGAAATACCTAAATCATATTTGTTGGAAAAACAGGTAAAGCACTTAATAGTCTTGCGCGGTATCGTGTTCTCGAGATAAGGTCGACCAGGACTCAAAAGTCGGCGTGCTCTAGAGTAAAACTGGGCAGAAAGTTCGGTCTGGCTAAGCTCAAGTGCAAAGATGAACATTAACCCCTAATTGCAGAAAGCTTAGGGAAATGGTGAAACAGGATTGTCCATTAGACCTAGCCTTAGATATTTAGATATTTAGGTACAATATATTTACTTTATGAGGAAGTTTGCCCCACACTAACAATCCCTGAATTTATTCCGAAAGGTGGGGCACAATCTAAAATGCTGAAACATGGGAAGCATTTGTTCAAGACTAATGCAAACGAGGAAAAACGCTTCAAAGCAATTTGAATCCAGCAGTTGTGGCTAACCTTCAGAGAAATTTGAATTTGATTCATGCAGTCGATTTCGATTTTGTCAAGGCCTTTGACAAGGTTGATCATGACCTGTTAGTAACCAGGATCTATGAGATTAAGATGCAAGGCAATTTTTCTCCATTTTGAGTCCTATCCTTTTCATCATCTTCATTGCTCCAATTCAGAAGCTTAGTAGTAATGTCAGTTTCTCCTCCTATGCTGATGATACAAAATTGGTATGTGGTAGGAATGGTCACAATTCCGGTTGTCTGGTAGAGATCCCTAGACCAAATCTACTCTTGGGTTGCTGCGAGTAAAATGGCACTGAATGGAATGAAATTCCGCTCAATGACCTTTGGGTCGACGCCATTAGACACTCCACTATTAGGTGATGAAGGTAAGAGCATTCAGCAAATCTCATCCATGAAGGATTTAGGCGTTGTCCTCCAAGATAATGGAAAGTTCGATGAGCATATCCAGTTGAAACTTTGTAAGCTTTTCAAACATGTGGTTGGATATATCACACGTTTAAGGCTAGAGATAGTATCACGAAACTAACTCTGTACAAGTCGACTGTCCAGCCACATCTTGAATATGCCTCGTACATTTGGGCTGCAATGAGTTTAGCGGGCTTGCAAAACGTCTAGCAGGTCCAAAGATGTTTTATCAGGTACAATGAAGATATGAGAGAGCTCTCGTAATGGGAGAGACTTGAAAGGCTGGGACTTATGTTCAAAGACTAACCAGATTCGAAAACCCTGTTAGTCCTTTTCATTGAGCGGAGGAAGCGCCCTCTGCTTCGTCTAGGTGCGAACAAGCACGTTGAAACGAGAAAATGTGCTCTAAGATGCCAAACGTTATCAAGATATTATCAAATGAACATTACCTTGCTTAAGCTTTGTGACACGACTAATAAGCCATCAACTCTTCTGGTAGACGTTTCCAATCCGCTATGGATAAACTTCTAACCAATTTTGACATGTAATTAATCATTTTATAGAAGGTTGGATACTGTGTGATTGATACCTCGTCAACACTTTGGCAATCATCGTTTCCAACAAAATACTACTAGGAAAAGCACATATTGACAAGCTTTTAATGACTTGCTATAAAAACATAACTTTTTCTAAACTTTGCATTAGCTTTTTTAGCACAATTTGATGGAAAGAGATGATGATGATGAAGAGTCGCGGGTATGTTGCAGGTATAAGATATATAGCTTTCTGTATATCCCTATTTGGAGGTCAGAAAAGTTTGTAATTATAAACTTATGAGATTTGAAAGATCTCTCAGACGAGTTGGTGGTGTATTTAGGGTGTTAAAATAGATCAGCAATAACCTGTTCAGCGAAAAATACCTTGTCAAAGTCAGGCATCCTAGAGCTTACTCTTGTATATCTCAGTCTGTTTGTCCGCAACGAGAAGAGGGAGAGGAGAATGAAAAGGACTATTCGTTTGTGGATCTCATGGTGTTTGAATATAAAGTTAAATAATTTGCATACTTTTCTGTCTTAAACTGGTGGATATTACATTCCCAGTAGCGGTAAGGAGTCCGCAAAAATATCTTATCTGCATGTTTTTTCTTGCCTCAAAAGATCCGTAAACGGGACAACCTTCTTAAGTCCAATAACATATGGTTTGGCTTGCGTTCGTGCATTCGAATTAGCAACCACAATAACCTTGCTTGTGTGTAATTGAGAAAGTTGGTTGAAATATCGCTGGAAATGTACTTTTTTAATTATTTCAAAGGTTTCCTTTGGTAACGATAATCATGTGCACATGTGTGCATATATAGTCCCAGTTGTTGGGTTTTTGTTAGGAAACATATATGAGGTCGTGTCATGCCGCTCTAAAAACCACATAAACGTACAATACAACATTTTTTTGGTACAAAATTCTCCAATTCTAAAATAAAAATTAATCGATTGACAGATAATGTATATTTTTCCATGCACCAAACAAGAACATGTGATGTTGCTTAAAGGCATAAAGAAAATGCCAAATAGTTCATCAAAGCACTTGAAAATCATCACATACTTTTCTCAATTGTGTACTCATGGCTTTAGAGTGCAAAAACAGAGCCAATGTTCTTAATCCAGGATTTCCAAAGTAACAAGCGGAAAACAGCTAGTTATTCTTGTAGAAGACATACGACACTAGAACACTATAAACAAAAGTTGAAAACAAAATATATACTATATCACCTATCAACAGTATGTTTTTTGTCGTTTGTTATTGACGTTTTGGGGATGTCACTTGTTTTTTTTTGGTTTGGGTTTTCATGGCCTTTTCTAATCGCTACAGGGAATGTAATCCCCAGTACTATTAAAATGAAAGATTATAATTCGTCTATTTTTTACCTTTCATTCTTTAGATGAGATTTGGTCTACCAACGAATTTGAGTTGGCAGACCGAGCTAGTCCTTGAATGTGGGGTTAATCTGGAATGCTATCTAAAACTTTGTCCAAGTCTGACTTGAAAGATGCAACCGGATCAACAAGGCCTACGTATTCCCTATGTATAACGAATTGTAAAGGGAAGCAAATTGAACAATAAAGGAGCCCGAGAAAGAAGAGAAGTGGACTTCTATAGGGCCTCGTAGGGAATACGTTGGCCTTATTGATCTTATAGCATCTTTCAAGTCAGATTTGGTTATTTTTTTTATCAAAATCCAAATAAACCCTACATTCAAAGACTGGTACAGTCTATCAAATCAAATTTGTTGGTAGGCAGAATGGCAGACAAAGATTGGAACGTATAAAATAGACGAATTATAACCTTTCATTTTAATAGTAATGGGGATTGCATTCCCTGTAGCGGTTAGAAAAGCCCGTGAAAACCCAAACCAAATCAATAAAAAGCACTTATTTGAACTTTGGTGAGAGGTGGAAAAGTAGAGGATTCGAATTTTTTAATCTTTTTGAAACGCCCCTAATTGATTTTGGCAGAGTAATATGCCAAGGAGATCCACCTTTATACAGACCC
>NC_081449.1:11301314-11349408 GCF_007210705.1 Tigriopus californicus | reverse complement strand
TGCACAGGAAAAAAATTGTCAAACGCAAAAAAGCCTGTTTAAAAGCAAAAAGATCCACATAAAAAGACAATTTCAAATCTTTTTTAATCAAAAGACCAAAAAGTTGTCTCCTAACTTGGACCCCCAAAGTAATGCCCTAAGCCATGCAGGTTTTTATATTAAATTTGGTTCCTCTGTATGCTTTATTTTAGCTGTCTCTCAGAGTGAAGTGACCTGGGCTGAAATGCAAGTGTTTTTAAATTTGCTCTTTTGCGTGGAAAGTATTGAGGTTCTATTTGCATTTTTGCATTCAAAAGCTTGAGCTTTTGCCAAAAGGGCAAGCAGGAATACTGTGAGAATTAGAGAACAACTACTATATTGCAACAAACTAAGAAGATTGGGACAATTCAGTTCAGTTCAAGCAACACATCTTCAAAAGCAACCATGAGGCTATTCCTCAACCAGAATTTAGAATCAATTGTAGTGAATATCAAGGTTAACACTTGTAAGCACTCCAATTCATTTGACCCGCCCTTCCCCAAACATACACATTTTTTCTCACCAAAATTATAGGTTTTACGAAAAAAAATTTGCCCCAACAAAAGCCTCCAAAATTTTTAAAATCAATTAAACTTATTTTTTTTCTCCGAGCCCTGCTCATTGCTGTTTGTGTCATTTGTTTTCGACTTTTTTATCGATAAAAATTTAGTGATCTTAAGCATTTTCTCTTTGACATTGCTCGGTTTTCATTCTAACCAAACCTTCTCCTCAACTTGGCAAGGTTGATATTTTGATATTTTTATAACAGGTAGTCTGACACCACAACATTGACTTAACGCCTTTACCTCCTTTGACATGGCATGAAGGTAAACCAAATCTTGACCTTGATGTTTTCATGCGTGAGATACCAAAAAGCATATAAGCAAAAGGATATAACAAGAAACGATAAATATGCTTGGATTTGATAAATTTGGATATTGTCACAAGAAAATGTCACAGAGAAAAAAATTGGAAGATAACTTTGTACAGGGGTGATCCAAACGCTGGGCACCCAATGGTTTTCAAAAAGCATATATATGTATGCCAAAAATGTTCCAAATTTGTTAGAACTTGGCTCACGAATAACTTATCATATGGCAAGCTAGACAGTTAGGTAAATCTACCAATAAATTAAAGACTAGGATTGCAAATAGGAAAGCATCCGAAAATTGCTCTTTGCCTGAAGGTCCCCATCCTCCAATGCTAGCGTCCTGAACACCTCCATACACCTGTTTTACATCTTGAAAAAGCATTTACTGGAAACTAGAGGCCCAAAACAAAGACATGATTCAGTTGTAAATATCGTACCAAATTTGCTAAATATTTCAGCCAATGATTAACTTTGGTTTATGGAAGCATGATGCCTACAGACCTGACCTGGTTTTCTCTCTATATTTTTTTTCAACTTTTTACCATATTCAGGTCAAAAAAGATTAATATTTTTGGTCTACGATTGGCAGAAATTCTATTTTTGGGGTGCTATTCTTTTTAAACCGGGAAAATCTTTTTGACCAAATAAATGAACAAATAGCCTTTAGAATACAGCAACAACAATGTGTTGTGGCCCATATACTGACAACAAAGGTTGCATCTAATGGGAGATTGAGGTAGTGGGTGTGGCTTTTGTTCATTGCAGTGGGCTTAGCTCTGACCAGTGTGGGAGGCTCTGTTCTGATCTTTCATGAATTGCCCAACCCTCAAAGTAATTGCTGGAGGCCCAACCCTCCAGGCAAGCAACACCCTCATTCTCTCCAGCAAGGAGAGCTGCACTCTCAATCTCTCAAACAGGGAGAGCCACACTCACTGAATGCATTGGGAAGAGCCACATGCTTGACCTCCTCTGTCAGGGAGAGCCACTGTGGAGCATTGGTCAGCTCAAACTGACTGCGGTATATTGTATGGTCAAGTGGTAACTGTTGACTAGATAAATATACAACATTTTCCATTTCACAATTAGTTCAAAATTTCCTATTGTCATATCACTACCCTGAGTTAGCCTCTGTAATCCTATATATGCTTCTTATAACTGAACAGTAGCGTCTGGATATAGTCTTGTTCCTTGATAAGAAACTTGGAAACTGCTTGGCACAACAAACGTTAGACAATTTGCTTTTAAAAGATTAACATTTGGTCCCTATTTTGACAAGCTAAATTATGTGCTTAAATGTTTGCAAAATTGTTGGGTCTTTCTATCCCAAATTTTGTTCTTTATGGATTACACTTCGTGTATAGCTTAATATTGTTATTATTTTTGCATGAATATTCTGAAGGTTAGATTTCAGAAATATTTTCATGGTCAACAAACTGGTTTGTGTTTCATGCTCTCTCATTATGAGTTACTCTTGGACAAGCTTTCTCTCTTCTCTTCAAATACAAAAGGTTGAAATGGTTATTTTTCCAAAGGTGTTGTTATCATATCAACTTTGTTGAATCCTCAATCACAGACATCTTGCAAAGAAATGGCAATTAAATGGATGGCCACTGTTCATTGTGGCAAGCAGGGCTGCCACAAAAAAGTTTGCCTGCAATAAGTTTTATTACTTATAAATCCACCCTGGCTCAAATTGACAAGTTGGCAAGGCTCCAAAATTTTAGAATAAAGGGCCTGGAGGCACTTGAAAGAGGCTTAAAGCCTGCCTGGGAGATATCACCATTAAAGCTGTGTGTGCCACAATGAATGGAGGTTCAACATGTATCAGTCACAATGTCCATGCAAAGGAAGCTAAATGAATAATTCTACTAATGAGAAAGGTCAATGACAGCTAAAATGTCACTATAAAAATGTTTGATATGAATGCATCTCATATAGTTTTATGATCATTTGTATTTCTATGTGCCAGCATACCTTGTGGCAGCCCTGTAGCTCTGAGCTACAAATTGCTCTTTAAACTAATTTAAATATTTTATAATCATGGAATGATATGTCTTAACAAATATAACACCTATTTTACCTGGCTACATTGGATACTTTTCTAAAAAACTAAATTCATAGGAGTACAAAATTCAACTTGAAATCTATTGAACTGGACTTTGTTGTTACGCTGTACCCTTTAAATAATGCCTAATTTGGCGGGCGAAGGAAAGCTGTGTTGTTTCCTCTCTTTAGAGTCTTTGGATTAGGATACAAAGAAGTGCAACATTGTAGACAAGGGATAATTTTACAAACCAAGTTAGCTGTTTTTTAGAGTCCTCAAAAGTGCAGTAAAATCCCGTCATAGTAAAATCTATGAGAAGAGATAAAATTTATTCCATAAGAATGTTTTCACAATAACAGGTTTCCTCCTCCTCCTCTTAATGCTGAAAAACCTCTGTGCTTCCGTCCAGGACTTGTCACAATCAATAGAAGATGCATATGAATTGATTTTTGTTGAAGAAAGAATAAGCTAAGAAAATTTGAAATAAGAAAAGTTCACTCATCTGGAGCCAAAAAGTGAATAGTGCTTGTGCTTGTCACATCACTGTACAAAAAATAGAAATTTAGGCTCTACTTACCTACAACACCAAATATTTGTCGGATAGAGCTCATCATTATAGGGCTGAAGCCATTACTAAGTAACCAACCACGTCTTAAAGGAGGCTCCAGTGAGAAAAGGAGAAAACATTAGTGATGGGATCAAATCAATTTTCAAAATCAAGGCTGCCAGAAAACGCGGAAAGTAAAAGCACCAGCCAATTCCAATGCAACATAAAAGGCTAGGTTTGAGCAACAAGACAACCCTGGTTTGACGTAAGAAAAATCAGGATTACAATATGATGAGCTAACTAATGGGTTTCTGGCATGCCACTCACAATGCCATATGCCATTGAAAATGTAAATTAGTAACCTTAGTGGCAACCTCTTGCGATTATTGATTTGATCTTATTGGTAGTAAACAATTGAGCCGTTGAAATGGCAGTTACATAATGATGTCAGCACAAATTTTGGGAGTCCACTGGGGCACTTTTCAATACAGAAGGGGTACTAAAACCACAAGATACTAATTGCAATATCAGACAAAAAATTCCAAAGATTACACAATCTATCTTAAAAATAGAAGGTTCTATAATGGGGAAACAAGTCAAAAAGAACAGCCTTTTTGGGCTGAAAAGTAGTGTTTATGCATGTCAATGAGTAAAACTGATAATTTATGAAAATTCAATGCTACAAGAACCATTCCTTTAATGAAAAAAAAAACAACTGAAACTCTAATCCAATCTTTTAACAAATAACTATTAACCGTCAAAAGCGCAAGGGAGATCTCAAAATCTGGAGGTGACGTCATCTTGACGGATCTTCCTTTGCTGCTTCAATGTCCCAATCCAGTCCCAATACTGATGTGATCAATCTGTCTGTGGGGCAAAATTCCAAACCAGAACTGCCAAGTTTGGTCCCTGTTGGATTTGATCAAGTCAAATAGTTCCATCTTCTGACCAAATTTCTGAAGACAAATTTTCAGAAGATTTTTTCATTGTAACACAGTTCACGATAGCGGGATTCCACTGTATAAAAAGTTTCCATTTTTTGTGTTACAAAGTATCTTGCAATTTTGCTTTTATTTACAGGGTTTTTGAAAGAAAAATAGATAATTTGCTGATATTGGGTCAGAACTACCTGAATAATTTGTTATTGATATAACTGAAAAAAACATTTCCAAACTCGATTTTCAAAAAGTAACGTTTATTGAATAAATAGCTACCGCTTTCAGAGTAAGACTACTGACGGCTTCCTCACTGATTTTCGGTATGCATTTGGCATTCGAGCACGGTAGGTAAGTACATCTGATTGAGCTTGTAAACTAGCAGATGAAATTCGGCAAAAGGAATATAGAACCGAACGACTGTCACGCAGGAAAAACGAGGGAGCTGAAATTTTCCGAAGTTTGGCAGGTATAGCCGTCTGTCTGGCAGAATAGCTTGTGTCGACTTGCCAAGGCATGCGACAAGGAAATCTTCCTGGTCAAGACGACAAGGAAGGTGAGGTTCTTTCCGAGGTTACATAGTCTTCATCGGCTGACAGAATGAAGAGCGAGAAGGAACAGAGTTCTTCAGCAATGAAAGTCCCGACACGATTCTGTTTGAAAAACTGTGGAGTATCGTTGATGTCTTTTTGGCTTAGTGTATAAAATGCTGGCTGGACCTTAAAATTCATACATCTACAACTCAATGCTATTTCTGGTGCGAGGCAGTTCTCTAACCACTTTGACTTGGATAAATTTCAGGGATAGTACTACTGAAGATGTTGTTGGCCCCCATTCTTGTAAAACCGTTAGTCCTGTTAACAAGCAAATGAAGGCTTTGTTAATCATAACATTCAGAGGAAGTCTGTAAATGCGTTATGAAATGATGTGTTTGACAAAACCTCTTGAGAGAAATCTAAACAAATACTGGTACTCAGATCCAACAAGTTTGCAATCTCAAGCGGTTTTTTCCTACCCTTAGGAATATTAGGAACTCTTTCAGAAATTATTGGATACATGTCTCAAAACTATTAAGTTGAAGTAATGTTTTTCCAGCTCATTGGATGAAAATGGCATTTAGAAATTTAAAATCCCAAGTTGATTTCCCTAATATTGAATATGGTTCAGCAGGAATTACTGTCGCAATAGCGTCTGAAGGTCGAAAAAAATACTCAATTGCTTTTTTCTCTCAAGTAAGTTACTGATTATCAACTACATGCGAATTAATGTCAAGCAATTTTATCAGTGACTGAGGATTGAATCCCTGAAAGGCCTTCAACATACACTTCTTCCACTACTTCAATAAGAAATTCATCCTCCTTTGTTTAGGATCCATCCTTCTTTGTTGAACTTTGTTTAGGAAGTGTGAATATGGATTGCTAAAGTGGTCAGAAACACTATTATGAAAACAATATTTTCTTCAGTATTTTCAAAATGTGTTTTAAATTTCCCTTGTGGACACGGTCCAGCCACAACAGGTAGCCCAAAACAAAATGAGAAATATACTCATACACGTTCATCCTCTGCTCTTTTGGAGCTCTATCTAGTAAGTGGCAAGACAAGTCCACGGCAAAGGAGGGGTTGGGACGATGGAGGGATTCGGATAGGCCTGGCGGGCAGCAGAAAGAGCACGAAGAAAGGAAGGATGAGAACAAACGACGAGTGATCATCAGCTAAAGAAGCTAAAAGAAGGCCTTCTCCTCCTCCTCCNAGAGCACGAAGAAAGGAAGGATGAGAACAAACGACGAGTGATCATCAGCTAAAGAAGCTAAAAGAAGGCCTTCTCCTCCTCCTCCTCCTTCTCCTTCTCCTCCTCCTTCTCCTCATCCGACTTGCTCGCGAGGCCGTCGGAAGCACCGTGGACCTACTGAGTGACTGAGTGAGTGTGTGAGTGAGTGAGTGATATTGGTCTGCGTCTTCATGCCTAGCTGCTTTTGGTGCTACTGCTTTTACTTGTGCTTCTGCTTCTTTTGAATTCAAGTGCTCTGAACGGTGAGGTTCATGGCGAAGTGGAAAATTTCACAGAACAATTGGTCAGAGACAAAATGCGACCTGCCTCTTGAACATAACACGGTAAGCCCCATCCCTCTGCATACCTCCATGTGGTTCTGATCAAAGGGTTGCCCGGTGGTGTCGAGTGTTTTTCGGGTTGACCCTCCTCCTTTTCTACTCCTCCATCGTATCGACAATTGCCAATGATCAAAAGACACTAAGTGCTTTGACAAGTGAGAATTGGAACAATGTCAAATCATATTCGCGTGTAGGTATCCTCATCCTCATCATATTTATGAGGTGCTCAACCAGTTCAGTGACAATCTTGAAACTAATCGACCAAAGCCGTTGGAATATTTTCCATTGCCTGACATTACTAGTTCACTAGCTAGACATGTCATCAGAAACTGCTGATGTGATCCTAAGTTCATCCATCCAGTTAGTTATATTTATAAGCCATCATTATTGGTAGTGGTAATGGAATAACTAGCAATGCCGCTGCTGCCGATTCTTCATCGGGTATCAAGGCCTATTAGCCTCTTGGTTGGGCCGACGTCAGATGGAACACTTGGCTGGACCCTTTGGACCGTAACAAGACCCAATCCTAGAAGCACTAAGAAAGAGCAGAAGAAGCTGTGTTCTGTACAAGAGGAGGAGAAGGACAAGGAGAAGGAGGAGAAGGAGGAGGAGGAGAAAGAGAAGGAGGAGGAGGAATAGCAGCGGCTGCAGTAGCCGTGGTCGTAAGAACCTTGATAAGGAACCAGAGAACCAGAGAACGGCCTCTGTGCATAGGACGAGTGGGTCTACCAAGGCCGTCGGCAGTAACCAAAGGCCTGGTATGAAGAGAGGAAACGACAGATTACCCAACACCGTGCGACAGTGGCCAAAGACAGCCTAAACTTGAGCTTTCATTGGTTTGGGAATTGCAGTCACATTGGTTGCACGTTGGCGAACCGTTGCTCTCGCAGCAGCCGATAAATGATGTCTGTACATACTTATGTACCAGCCGAGCTGGTTGTTGGCTCTCTGAGTAACGAGCGAACACCCAGGGCACACTTGAAACCAACCTACCCAAGGGAGAGAGCATTGGCAGTGGGGAAACTTCGGCCCAGACAGGCCTTTTTCATTCCTTTTCTTTGGCATTTCTTTTTCCACCTCTTCTTTTCCTTCTCTCAGCTCTCCCACGCCTCGTCCGTCGGTCGTCTGAATAACGGAGGGAAACATCCTCGTCGTCTTCGTCGTCTGTTGTGGAGTTGAGCAAGTTGAGCTGCGTGCTGCCGTTGGTTCCATCCTCACTTGATTGGTGCCATGCCATGGTGGTTTTCTGTCGATAAGGTCTCGACAGTGTTGGAGAGGCATACACACACACACACACACACACACATACATTCATAGACATACAGAGATACAGAGAAAGAGAGAGAGAGAGAGTGAGAAAATACTAGAGGAAATAGAGAGGAGGGACACGTAGGGGCGTAGCAGCAGAAATAATAATACTGCTGTTCCGTATATGTACACAGAGGGTGGTTGAGTGCGATGGTTGTTGTAGAAGTTGCATGTAGGTAGTAGGAGGCAGTTCCAGAACCACTAGAAGCAGAAGATGCTCCTTGGCTCCTTGGATGGCGTAGTGCTTCCCTCACTACCCGCCAAAGCCAATTGAAGAGAACCAGCTCCTGTGCTGTCTTGAACGTGCACAACCCTACTTCTGGTACACATTTCTTCTTCTTCTTCTTCAGTACCAGCAACCAGCGCACCTTCAACTGTCGACTGCCTAATGTACGAGGAGGGATTCAATCGCTGCTACCTACTACCATTGATACTCTTCCTCCCCCTCCTCCTCCCCCCCCCCCCCCCCTCTTCAACATTTAGGTTGGTCTGACCAATCAAACGGAAAATGTCTGTCCATCTCACTACCTGCCACTAATTTGGTTGGCGTTCCTCAAATATGTTAAATACGGGGTGGACGAGATTCGTCAAGCAAGTGTCGGGTGAATCAGAACAGCCTTGCCTTTTTCGTTGACGTGTAACTAAAGTTTGGAAGAGTAAGACTGGCCGGCCTCTTAGCATGGAGTGACGTTCTTTTCTTAATCATCAACTTCATTTCCAACTTGTTGACAGACACTATTAGCACTTAGTTTCTACGTCAATGAACGAGCGGCCTCGGATCGTTTGAAATCTTTCTTTTTTTGGGGGGGAAGGAGGGGGGGGGGAGAGGGTTTGCTCTGTCAATAAGAATTGAAACTTATCATATTTGCTCAACTCCAATTTCAACTTGGGTGGGAGAAACAACAAGTGGTGGCAGGTCTGTATAAGCAGGCCACAATCTAAAGCTCAACCCTCGATTGACCATGAAGTCTCTTCTTGTCTTTGCAGGTGCATGGTTTATTCCAAGCCTAAACCATGACCGAGGCCGCTGAAGGCCGGAGAATGTCGTCAGGCCAGGAAACTCAACCAGGAACGGCCACGGTTCTATCCGGAACCAACGACCCTCAGGCGAGTGGCGGGATTGGAACAAACCACCACGGTGGCCAATCTCCAATAACGGCAACGATATCTCGTACCGGTGGGACATCAGTGGCGACAACCGCCACGAGTGCAATAACGAGAGGACCTGTGATCGCCAATGCCAATAGTAGATCGGTCTCCATTGCGAGTGTCAGCTCGGATGGTAGCAACGGCAGTTACAAAGTGGATACCCTCAATGCAGATGTGAAGCACTTCAAAGATGCCTTGGGTCGCTTGCGCCGAGTATTCAGTCCGGACGTGGATATTCATGAGACCAAAAGGGTGGCGTGTCAGGAATATCTGGGTGAAGTGCTTCGAATCCTAAGAGCCATGTTGGAAAAGTACCCCGTGCTTCAATCCAATGACCTAATCCAGTCTGCAGGCTATCTCATTTCTCAAGTCAAGGATTATAACGCCCAAGATGACGACTCAATGGACGAACAAGTGTTCCATAGAGCCTTGGATTCTCTGGCTTACGCATTTAGTAATCGGGTGTCGGACTTTTTGACCCGCGACCTTGACTCTGCCTCCTCGTCCTCCAGTCGGGATAAGTCTGCATTGGGACTCGCGACCACCTGCCTGTTTCACGGAGATGGTCTTGATAATTTCACCGAACTCAAGGAAGAAGTACTCAGCCCCGAGCAGATTGATGCAATTCTTGTGAGACACGATCAGGGCGTGGATCATGCCTTGCAATGTGCGAAGAAATGGGAAAAGTATGCCAAGGATGTCATGGCATACGTGGAGAAGAGAACCAAGTTGGATTTGGACAGGGCGCGAGGACTGACTGCACTTGCTCAAAATATTCGGCCCATTCTGAAAGAGGAATCATATTTGCCGTTCCAATCCATCTACTGTACGGCTGTTGATCAGGACCTCGAGATGTGTGCCTCAACCCTTGACATCTGTAGCCGTCTTCAAGGCAATCGCTTTCTCGAGCCTTTGGCCAATCGTCGTAGTGAGCACAAAAAGACCCGAAACATGCTAAAGGATCGATGGACCCGAGAATTGAAGCTGATGCATGACACCACTTCGAATCTTCAAAAAGCCCAATCTCTATTTGTCGAAAAGAAGAAAGAGTATGAACGATGTCGTGATGCAGTGCGGATTGCTGAGCAGGGAGCTGAAATAGGGGCCACAGGGGAGAATAAGGTTGATAAACGCAAAAAATTGGCCGACGAGGCGTTGCAAAAGGTGGTGGAGAGTGAAAATTATTGCAAGCAGTGCGTCATGGAAGCCAATGACCGTCACAGACAGTTAGTGATTGTCAAGAAAGAGATCCTGGCACAGACCCGAGAGCTCATACTTAAATGTGATCAGACTATGAAGACGGCCACCGTGTCGTACTTTCAATTGCAACATACGCTTACAAGTCCAGTTCCGGTCCAGTTCCAAACGCTTTGTGAAAGAAGTCGTCTGTACGAGCCTGGCTCCCAATTCATGGAATATGTGCAAAGCAGTCTGCGTGATCTTCCAACATCGCCTAGACTGATTGCCACCGGCATGGAGCCTTTCAATTTTGACTCGGAAGAGCACATGCTCTATTTCGAGCGACAGAATCAAAACCACCCCAGAAAGATGAGCTCCTCTCTCGACTTCGGTGACGACTTTGGCCATGGGACGTACAAACTCCGAGGGGATAAAGGATCTATTGCCAGTGGTACCGGACCCCTTATGGCCTGGACTCCCTCGATGGGACCTATTGAGCCGAGTGACACTGACTCAATGGAATCCAGGGAGTCCGGCAAGTCCAGAGACACTTCACCTTCTTCCAGCCCAATGGTTCCGTCTCGTCGACCGCCTCCGGGCATGTTGGCCTCTTCTGAAGAAATCGAAAATGAACACGAACTTCCCATCACCGTCACCGATGCCCCTGCCCCCAGTGTGGGTGGGACTGGGATTGGTGGTAGTAGTGGAGCGGGAGGTAGTGGTGGGGGCGGCGGCGGCGGCGGCGGCAGCGGCAGCGGCGGAGGGAGGAGTGGGAATCTGGGGGCCGTACCCCGACGATCTCTACCTCTGTCTCTGGCAGCCAAATCTCATCGATTCCGAAAGTTACGCACACCCTCTCGATGTCGCGAATGTGACAGCTACATTGCCATCTTCAAGGGAGTAGATTGTCAGGAGTGTGGTTTGTGTGCCCACAAGAAGTGTCTCGAACATTTGCCTCTACTTTGTGGTCACAAGCGTCTGCCTCGAAAACTGCCAACCTTCGGGGTGGACCTCGGTCACCACCTTCTTGAAGTGGGTGCTCAGGTTCCGCCCATCGTAATCAAATGTGTTAATGAAATAGACAAACGTGCCATTCGAGTGGAGGGGATTTATCGCAAATCGGGTGTCAAGCATAAGATTGACAAGCTAGGCCAGGCGTTTGAGAGTGCCCCTGAATTAGTGGAACTTTCGGACATTCAACCTCACGTCATTGCGAATGCCTTGAAGAATTACATGCGAGAATTGCCGGAGCCTTTGCTCACGTTTTCCCTGTACAACGACTTCTTGCAAGTGGCCAAATGTTTTCACGCGGATGATAATTCGAATTCATTGGTAGACAAAGAGGAGTCGGCTGTTCATGAGCTCACTGACCTGGTTCGAAAGCTCCCACGAAACCATTATCGCACCCTGGGATTCTTGATTCACCATCTCAACCGGGTGGCAATGGAGTGTGAAGTGAATAATATGCCAGCCAGTAACTTGGGTATTGTTTTTGGACCGACCTTGATGCGGAGTGCCGATGGTGCTTCTAGTCTTTCACCCCACTTGGACAATGATCATCAAAACGCGATCATCAAGCAACAGTCCCGGGCCATTGAGCTTCTCACCCTCCATGCTAGTGCCATTTTTGGGCCACCGGAATCAGTATTGCCCAAAGATTTTGCTAAATACACCAAGAGTGCTCCAGATTTGGTCAAGCGGGCTTCTATCAATGTTCCGCCGTCGGCTTCGGATATCGTATCCAGCCAAACGGAGCGACGATCCATTGATACCCGAGATGACTTCACTCTTCCCGGTCACATTAGCGAAAGAGAGTCAAATGAAGACTACATCACCGACGAAGATGATGATGCCGAGGCCATTCCAGCATGTTGGCTGCCTGACGAATCTGCAAAAACCAAAAAATCCCCCCTACTCATACGGGGCACCTCCTCACCTCCTAAGATCATAAAGGCTTCCCTCAAGAGTTTTTCAGGCCTCGAGGGAGTCACCCCCGAGAGATTGAGTACTCAAGATAGCATGGAAACTTCTCAAAGGCTCGCCAAACAGATCTCTGAGGCCGGAGGGGTGCTCGTAGGAGGGAGTCGCAAGTCGATCTCGCATGACCACAAACATCACCAGTCCTTTTTTGCCAAAATGGGCAAAGCTGCTCAAAAACACTCGTTGGATGAAGACTATCTAGTTCCCCTCCCACCTCAGAGTACCTCTCATTCCCACCCGGCATTGTCGGAACGGGTCTCCACCGGGGACACGAAAATGAACCTCCACGACGTTGCTTCGGAACCACAATCCGCACCTGCTGATGTCCTTGATGGACCAGCCACCTCAGTCATTACCTCCAGCACCTCTCCCGGGTCTGGTCGCTCAAGCCTAACCATCCATAACATTGGTAACCGCTCTAGTTCACTCTCAGAGGAGCATCATGCCATCTCCTCTGCCATCTCGGTGGCGGAGCAACGCCGCAAGTTTCTGGCTGGATCCATATCATCGGACAGTACAAGTGCAGGAAGAGTTCTTCCCACTGCAATCTCTTCCTCATTAACCACCACATCGTCAATGTCGTCCTCGCTACCCACTTCAATGATCACAAACCTGGAAGAAAATCGAGTCAAGATCCAAGTGCCCGGAGGGATCACGTCCAGCTTCTCAGCCGGTCCCTTGGGCGGGACCAAGCACCATGGTCCCCTCACAAGGCAAACCTCAACTGATAAGTCGCGCCTGAGCTAACTGGCGAGGCCACACATATCATGTGATCAATTCTGATGCGAATGGACTGAGACTGATGGTTAAAGAAATCGTAACTCGCTGAATGCAGCTGGTCAACTTCGTGCCAAGCCCCTCCCCTCCCCTCTCCCCCTCAAGAAATATAAACGACCGATCCATTGACTGATTGGGAAAAACTCGAGGCTCATTCTTTTCCTCTCATCCCTCGTTTCTCCAAGTTTCGCTCGCGTTTTGTGCCAAACTATAACCCATCGGAAATATGCAAGAAGCATGGATGGGCCCATATTTATCCTTCTAGTTCTTTATTTCTCCATATCTAATTCCCACGATTATTATTATTATTAATAGTAGTAGTAGTAGTATCATCATCATCAATATTATTATCATTACTCTCATTATCATCACTCATTTGGTGCTATTATTTAGTTTTTCAAATTATCATTCCTGCGAGAGAGATTGCTTTACTCCTTGGAAAAGTAAAATTTTCCTCATTGATTATTTCGAAGTGCAATCACTGGTTTGTCATCGGATTGCTCCTGAACTATTGGATCAGCAGCCTTCGTTCATATTCCATCATCCCAAATGAATTGCAAATGACTTGGACAAATTATTATGGCATGAAACGATCGCCAACAATTTCTATCCTCGTCCTTTGTCTCAAGAAAACAAAAAATAGCTTTCAACTTGGGACCTCCAAAATGGTTGAAAGTAATCCGCAATATCCGGTTTTCAAGGCACCCCCCNGCCCCCCGTTATCTTTAATTTTTTTCCTGTCTTGAACATGGCCTAGTTCCATCTGCTGTCATTTTTCATTCTCAAGTTTGTCTTCGCCTATAAGCCACTTTTCATTCTTTTGATTTCTGATAGGGACCGTCCTTTCTACCTATCACTGTTATTAGAACTTGTTCAATGCAACTCGATTTTCTGAGCCTCATTTATCAGTTCGATTGTCATCGTTCAACGAATCTAACTCAAATATCGTTCTCTCTGACGTTTGGGCCCATTGGAATCAGTATCAATGCTGAGATCTTAACCCGTGCCCAATCGATACACACTTCACACGCCGTCTCGCAATTTTTCTCGGTCGCTCTTTTATGTAGCTCTCTAAAGTCAGCAAAAAGACGGAGAAAGCCACGCTCTCGCCTGATCCTTGTCTATTTTCCTTCATACCATCACTTCAACAAAATAACTGAAACGACCACCATTTGACAAAGACTCGAACGATTAATACGATTACTTTAACTAATACTGCTTTGACTATTGCTACTATTAGCAACAACAAAAACTCCCACTACTGCTTCTACAATATTATTATTATTATTATTTTGTCATTCTATTTCATCTATTGATATCAACAGCAACATCATCTATATAACCAAACTATGAGTAACAGCTATCACACTCTTTTATCATCTTTATTATAATTATCATCTCTATCCAAATTATTTATCCTCCCTAATTTTGTTATTAATGTACGACTATTTCTGCATAAATTATACAAGATGAACGATGCGAATTATTGGAAAGAATGTGAACAAAATATATAGAATTTCATGTTCATGTGTTTATAACTGAGTTTTAGTATAGAGAGCGAGCTTTCAAGTTACACATTTGACTCGCTTTGTCAACTTCAAGTATTTGAATGATTATCTAGTTTTAACATACTGAAGTCAAATTTGAATTTCTTGCCAACTACTGGACAGCCTTGCTCTGAACCGTATTTAGTTAGTTAAAAAAATGTGAGCATTGCAAGTACAATCAAACTTCGATTCAACGAATCTCGATTTAACGATATTTTTGCTGCTCACCAAATACTGTATTTACTTCATAGCGAGTCTCGACTTAACAATATGTTCACCACTGACGGACAATATCGTTAAATCCAAGTTCGACTGCATCATCGACTGGCGATGTAATTGTAGTTAATTACTTTTGAGCTTGGAGTACTTTTGAATACTTACTTACATTTGAATCAATGTAATTGGAGTATTTGAATAACAATTTGCAAAAATCATACTGTGTATTTGGCCATGGAGAGCAAAATATGAATCCAACAGCAAACTTTCAAATTAAAAAAAAAAAACAATCGTTGGTCATAAATTGACGACAAAGGTGACATAATTTTTCAAATAAAAGCTTATCGTGCAAAGACTGAGTGACTAATTTATCCTTGGCCCTTTAGTACTGCTAATGGTATTGGGACTCATACTATGTTGGTTAACCATATTATGAGTACACCTCGTAAAGAAGTCAAAACTTGGAAAAACTTTTTAATTTTAATTACCTAGGAGTATTTGGCAGCAAGAAATTCAATTTTCCCACTCTTTTAGCGCTTTTCCCACCATCTCCCTTTTAACGCTTTTTCGACCAATACTCAACATGATTTGACATTTACTGTAGAACGTATTAGCCATTTCTATAGAAAAAATAATACAGGGAGAGGCTACATTTTTTTTTAAAGTGCCGTGAAATTGGAGAAAATGTCACGACCATTGATAAAAGTTTTGAGAGTTGTAATGACTCTCAGAAAAGATTAATGACTTCAATATGCCATTTTATTGTTTTATTAGGCATGTGGATAATATCACAAGATTTCCCTATTCGACCAGCAATAAATGTTAAAAGTAAATCTCAAATAAAAAGTCATTACGTTGAGAATACCGGATTTCTTCCCTCAGTGGTGGATAATTAGAACAGTTCTCAGAAAATAGAAATTATATTAAAGCATGGCCGTCATGGCTGTTCCAACAATTGTCAGGCTGAACGATGAAAAAAGTGGCACCATTGGCATCATTCAGTTAGAAGTAAATGACGATCTTGGCTTAATCAAGTTGGCACAACAAGTGCTACAACATTCATTTAAAGGTTACTTCCGGCACCGACACCTAGGGAGAGGATTCTTGCCTTGTTCACGTTGCCTCTTAGACCGCTGGGTTAGACCAGCTTCTTGATTTTCAAACATTTTAGCCCTATTGTGTCAAAGTCTCATTGTCCAATTGGCCCCTAACACGTGAGTTGTTTATGACATTTCTATTTCTATAACACTCTGTTTTGATTTGAGACCTACTATTGTCATCCATAGACGTTGGAAAATAGTCCATTTTGAACAAAATGTTTTGGCTCCTCGTCGCAGCTATGAGCAATCTAACTTATTTCTTATAATATTGGTCTAATATGGCCTTCTTATATGGATGTTCATGGAAACTGACCAATGCTAGTCATTCGAGAAGGAAATTTGGGGAAAAGAGGTACAAAGGTTGTAGATTACTTATGGGGACCAAATTAATAATCACGGGAGGTTGCAACTAGGGCTGCCAATGCACATTCTCATTACCACATGGCATCGCTGGTGGTGGAATGTCGGAATCCCGTTGGTTAGTCTCAAAAAGAAATCCTGATTTTCCTTTCGTCCAACCAGGGTTGCTTTTTATTCAAACTTAACCTAACATTTTACGTGGGGATGTAATCTGTCGGTGCTTCACTTTCCAAGTTTTTCGGCAACCTTGATTTTGAAAACTTGTTTGATCCCATCACTAGTTGTAATCAAAATTTTGCATTTAACAGTGATGGGATCAAATAAATTTTCAAAATCAGGATTGCTAGAAAGCTAGGAAAGTCAAAGTATCACCCTTTCCATCATAAGGTTAGCTTTGACCAAAAAAGCAACCCTTGTTTGATCGAAGAAAAATAAGGGTTACTTTTTGTAAATAAGTAATGGGTTTCCGCCACTCGGCTAGTGACGCCATATGTCACTGAAAATGTAAATTGGTGGCAACCTCCCGTGATTATTTATTTGCTTCCATCAGTAGTATTTACCCATAAGCTGGCTTTCCGCAACCTCTCGTATTTCTTACTCCGTGGGAGGCATAAAAAGGAGAGTGCTTCACGTTTTCACGTGTAAAGCATCACTTTTATGGAGATTATTGAGTAATCCTTGCGTATTATTGAAAAGAAAAAAAATGACAATACAACAGATAACTTTTTCAAGGTTAAAGTTTATGTATCAATGCACAAGGTAACCTTGTCTATTACTTATAATAGTGCACCACCAGGGGAGGGGGCCACATATTTCAATGAATACTTGCAATTTTATAACATGTTTTCTTTCAAAGGTTTAAAAAGAAACAAGACCAAAACCCCTTGGTTTTCATCAAAATGAAAGAAAGTTAAGACATGGTTAGCGCTGACACTACCTCCAAAGACAAAATCTACTTTGTAGATGTTCCAAAGACCCTGTGGCGAGCATTGTTAGTGAACCATGTTTTTTTGCTAGATGATCATTTTTTTTTACTTGTTACGTTTGTCCAAAACTCATAATTTAATGGGTAGTTGTAGATTTGGCCTAAAGAAATGGCACTATGTCAAAATAACAAAAACTATGGCAATATAACAAACTGAATTGTGGTTAAACGTACAAAGAGTACAATAAAAAATGACGCTCACTTTTCCACTATTTTTTCATGTGAATGAAACCGTTGTTGCCGTACAATTTACTTTTCAACGCCTGCTTTCGATTTCACAAATTCCCGAATGCCTGTTTTAAAAAAAATCACGAGCGCCTATTGAAGTTCAATTGATTAATAATATGAGGCTTATTTTAAACACTTTCCGAAAAAAACGGCTTAAAAATTCGCATTCATTATCACATCATATTCATTCCTGTTTTTGAGCTCGCTGAGAACAGTCGCATTTTTGTTGCTGTTCTTATCTCCCAGGAATTTCGAACCAAGGTGTGAGTTCCTCTGTTGCTCCTTGGTAGCTGTGCACGTGTAGTGTTCCTAGTGTTTGTGTGTGGGTGAATGAATGGGAATTGCCATTCATTCACTCAATTAGGTTTTTTTTTTTTTTACGGCTCTTTGGTACGACGTAATTACTTTAAATTCTAATAAGTTTATTGCTCATTTATGTTCATGTTTAGCTTTAGCAGTTTCTCTCTGATCTGTAGTGTAGTATTTCTAGTTCCAAATCGTTATGTATAGTTCTTTAGATTGATTTTATTGGTCCTTTACAGTTAGAATTTATTGTTCAATAGTGTATTGATTTCATTTTGTGTTAGACCAGTTTGTTGAGTTTATTTCCGTGTTTCGGTGGTTTTTTTTCCCTAGTTTACATGTGTTTTTGATTCCTTGCTTTTCTCTGTCCCTTACTTCTTGTTTACTATCTCCATCTAAGATTTATATGTTTAGTTTGATGTGAAGTAGTTCATTCCTATTTTGCTTTGCTGTACTGTATCTCAGGACAAGATTGCGTAGCCTTTTAGTTTCTTTACGTTTTTCTTGGTCTCTTGATTTTGTTGCTCATAGATAGTTCCTCCTGCATTCATGATGGAAGCTATTTTTGGAAAAGTCAGCAAAGAGGCTAGACAATGTTTGGACTTAGTCTTAGCTGGGAAGGATCCTTCCGTAGTCAATAAGCCCTTTATTATAGAGGCTTTAGTGGCTTGGGTCAATGACACCAGGGTGCTGCTTGAAGAACAGGCTCACCCAGTAGTTGAGAAGTTGACTGATTTAACCAATGTAGAGGTTGAAGTAGTATTTCCTCTTAAAAAAGAGCAGGAAGAGGCAGTTGTAGAGAAAACAGTCTGTCCTGTTTACCGGAAGCAACCTTGTCCTGAAGAAGGAAAAAGCTGTCAGTTTGACCACCCTAAATGGTTTCAAAAACTTCTCAAGTTCGGCCTTGAGAAGTACAATAGGAAGAAGGGATGTTCAAAGGTAGATTGTCCTTTTTTCACCCGTACATGTGCCGTCAGTCCATAAGACTTAAGACGTGCTTTAATGTACGATTTACCTCCGTCCACGAAGAAGGGACGCAAAGAAAGGCGAGAAATAGGACAGCTCAGTTTCGTAGTTTTAGAGCTGACCCTATTCCGTAAGTCTCATCCATGAAGGATTTAGGTGTAGTCCTCCAGGATAATGGAAAGTTCGATGAGCATATCCAGTTGAAGGTGGGTAAAGCTTTTCAAATGTGTGGTTGGATATATCGCACGTTTAAGTCCAGAGATAGCATCACGGTGCTAACTCTGTACAAGTCGATTGTCCAGCCACATCTTGAATATGCTTCACCCATTTAGACTCCATTGAGTTCAGCAGGTTTGCAAAAGGTCGAGATCAACCCTACATTAAAGGACTAGCTCGGTCTGCCAACTCAAATTCGTTGGTAGACCAAATATCATATAAAGATTGAAAGGTAATAAATAGGTGAATTATAACCTTTCATTATAATAGTACTGGGGATTACATTCCCTGTAGCGGTTAGAAAAGCCCGTGAAAAAACAAACAAAAAAAATATATCAAACTTTGCATTTGTTGAATTTGTGGAATGTTCAGCTGAAATGCTCAGTTGAAATTACAAACAATACATATAACAATATAACCCTTCATAAATATGTAAGACAACACAAATGCGCTCTAATATTTTTCACTTAAAATTGCCTGCTTGCTTTAAACGTAGCCTACTTTCTGAGTAATGATACATGGAAAGTCACGCAAATAATCTAATTTAGGCACAGAAAATCATATGATGCCAAATAAAAGTTCAAGATCAAACAATTCAAAACTGAACTGCCTTAATTTTTTTCTAGCAATAGTTGCTTTTGAGAAAAGGATCAGATAGTAAAAGCTTCCTTATACACATAGTACATGTCCTAGTGTGCTGTGCCTCTCAGAGCCAGCGTTTGTTATTGTTTACATTTTGAGGGGGGGAGAAGGGTAACATCCTCCATAGAAAAGGAAAAGAACAAATGAAAACCCAAGTCATTTCTGGATTTTTACAATTTCCGCTAAATTCTGTCCTATCACATTTTGGTTCAAGTCCACTTGTAGGTAAACTTTTTGCCAACTGATAACTCATTTCTCCGTTTTCGAATATCTTTTGAAAAGACTCTAAACTTCAAAATAGATTATTAAAGCTAAGACCAGAATAAGACAATTGAAGTTCGATAGTATCTGTTTGAAGGTAGGTAAATCTTTCCAAACGAGAGTCCATTAGAGTCTTTTACTCGATTTTTGAGAATTTGGCCCGAATTGTCAAAAATACGAAAAAATATTTCCATTGAATTTTGTCAGAAACGGGCTTTTCTTCGTCATGAATTAACCTTCTAAGAAAGTAGCTCTTGGATGACGATTTCATTAGGCTTGTTTAGCTTAGTGAAAGCAAGGCGGGTCTTTTTGTTTGACTTGAATCCAGTAAAAGACTCGATTCCTCTACCGAACTCAAGTTCCGCCTCGGCGAGTCCGAAAAAGAGTCAGAAAATCCAAGCACTCGCACAAGTGAAACTTTTGCCGGACTCGACCGAGCATTACTACGTAGTATTCAGAGAATATTCAAAAGGCATCTGACACTGCACGTCTTCAAAAGCATGCTTGAGCTTTGTCCCAACCCAACGGTAGCCTGTTTTGTGGATTTGTATTGAGAATGGAAATCATAAAGAGAGTATCACGTTTTGGTGTGTTTTAATGACCGCAACAAGGATCTAGAGACTAAAGTAACTTTACAAAAGTTACTTTAGTCTCTGCAAGGATTTAACGGATTTTTGATCTAGAGACTAAAGTAACTTTACAAAAGTTACTTTAGTCTCTGCAAGGATTTAACGGATTTTTGGAGTCTGTCTGTTCCTTGCTCCTTGCTTTCGTTTCTGTCTAGACATGTTTGATTTTTGATTAATGAGCCCCGACAAAATATGTTGTTTTTACGTCGAGAAGAATGTCCAGAAGGTTGACGGCTCGGATGTGCGAAAGAGTTGAAGCGAACAATTGGGAATAAACCGGTTAATAAAAGCATCTCGAATTTCTGCTCGTCATACGAACAACATTTTTTCTATGAGTCTATATGATTAGGCTTGCTCGCCCAACTTTAATCTCTATCTGTGAAATGTGACAAGAACCGCCCACTTTCTGATTGATTTTAATGAACTTTTTCTCATTTTTGAATTGTGTTGTTTGAGTTGTGATCAAAAATCAATGAACATCATTTCATGAGTTAGCATGTCTAAAGTAAAAGTGAGAAGTAACAAAGATGGAGATTCATGAAAATATTAGGGTAATTCAAAAGGAAAACAGTACAGAATCATTTGCTTCATCACTATGGACTATAAATTTGTGCTAAGTTGGAGATTGCATAATTTCACACATTTTTTAATGGTATGGCCACATAAAAAGCAGCTTTTTGGGATTACAGTCGACTCGTGAAGATTGCATTAGGATTCTATCTAACACTGTATTACATTTTCATAATCTAAACAAAAGTATCAAAACGGACTCCAAAAGTTCGTTAGAAATATTTCGTCGCTGTTTTTTTTGAGTGTTGCTAACAAGACTACTCTAAAGAAAGGGTCAAAATATGTTAAGTCCAAGTTTTAAAAAAGCTAGGTTGAAAAAATGCAAGACCCTCTTTTTAGAGCAAAAAAAAACAGGTATCAGTTCAGTATTTAAAAAAAAAACGGTTGTCAGTTCCAGTTCCAAACACTAGGCAACGCCATACCATGCTCAATTACTCATCTCCAACGTTTGCGTAATCACTGGTAGCTTTAGTTCAAAACCTAATGCTAACATGAATATGCTTAAGATTTGACACCTTAGTATAAAAAAGAAGATTTTTTTCATTGCTTTGCATGAAACTAAGACATGCATTTCTTTTTTTACTTCAAGAACTTCATAGTAATGGGAGATTGAAATACGGGTCCATGATGACATTACCAATTTTTTAGGAGGACATTGTCTCCTTTTCAATACTTTGGGTGGGTGAAGTAAAAACAAGTAATAGCAATACGGGAAATCATACTAAATTTACGTGAAAGCAATCGATAACAACTGATTCAAATTCCAAATGTAGTTTGTTCCCTTTTGAAGATCTTTTTTATTCATGTATGAGAGAAGGGATTGTAAAGTGACATCCCCAAAACGTCAATAACAAACGACAATAAACATACTGTTGATAGGTGATATAGTATATATTTTGTTTTCAACTTTTGTTTATAGTGTTTTAGTGTCGTATATCTTCTTCAAGAATAACTAGCTGTTTTTCGCTTGTGGTCTTTTTTTGGTCCGATTTAAACCTCATGTCCTTGGCAATGGTTGGACATGTTAATAATGTTATGATGTATTCTGAAAGTTGCATAGATATCACAGACATTCTTCCCATTTGTCATTCCTCACAGACTAGAACCGATCTTTCAGTGCCTTTAATACTGATGTAGGAACTTCCCTAGAAGCTGGCTTTCTTTCGAGATCCAAATGCCACATCTCCCCGAATACTGTAAGACGATTCACCCAATTGGTCATTGTAATACTTGGACTGTGCTGAGCTTGGGAACGAGTTTTTGCACTCCAAAGGCTTCGAATCATCTGCCAAACCATTCTTGTAGACTTCATACTTGGTACTTTTGATTGGTTTACCACCTCTCAGCCATTTCAAGGCCGGATCTTCTGGGAGGGAGTTCTCCGAACCTCGAAAGGGCTTTCTAGTCTGTGATGGCCTGTCTCATTCATCTCTAATCCGAATGTTGTTCAAACTAGAGGAGATGCTAGAGTTGTTGCTGCCGTCCGGGTTTAAGGCTGGGTTGTAGCTTATATAGCTCATGGCACTCGAGGGGGGCTGGTTTCTGCAATGCCAAAATGGGTTAATAAACATGAAAACCCCATGTCAATAACACCCAGTCCACGGAATGGTGCTTACTTTTCGAACATGGTCCGGGAAATCTTGTGGACATGTACCGCGTCGGGACGTTTCTCGGGATATGGGTTGATACACTCTGCCACCAAGGACCTTAGCTCCTCGGAGTACTGATCTGACGGGAGAGGGGGATAATCGCATTGCTCGATTTTCTTGCACAAAGAAAATAAGTTCATCTTGTCCCCGTAAAATGGCGATTGGAGAGCAGCCATTTCGTAGAGAAGGCAGCCCAGGGACCAGATATCTGACTTGAAATTGTAACCGTGCTCATGAATCCGCTCTGGGGACATGTAGTAAGGGGTCCCGACCAAGGACACGGCTGCTGTCGTTTTGGATGAGAAGAACCGCCCTAATCCCAAATCCCCGAGTTTCACCACTCCTTCACCGGTTATGAAGACGTTGGCAGGCTTGATGTCTGCAGGGTAAAAGTTTTATCACGTGCATCAAGTTATGACCGCGGAAGGTTTCGTACCTCTGTGCATTACCCTTTTGTAATGCATGTGTTCCAACGCTGAGCACAGCTGGACAAAATACTTCCAAATAGTTCTCTCCGGTATTAGCCTCTTTTGTTTCTTGAAATGCTTGATCATCCGCGAGAGGTCTCCGGCATCAGCCAGCTCTAATACTATGTTCAGCTCGTTCTCCTCGATGAACGAGGCGAGATATGCGATGACATTAGGATGATCCAATTGCTGAAGTGGAACAGCATCGATCATGATGTACGGGATCTTCGGTTTCAAGTATTTAATGTCAATCGATTTTTATTACCTGGAGGAGTTGGATTTCTTTCATGCAGTCCAGCCGAGCCTTGGGATCCATCATTTCAAAGATCTGGACTTTTTTCAAAGCCACAGTTCGACCGTCGATGTGGCATGTGGCGCGATAAACCACGGAAAACTGGCCTTTCCCTATCTTTTTCTCAATGTTGAAGTTTTGCAATTTGCCATAAATTGAATCTGAGGAAGACAATTGGGAGAGCTCAGCAGCCGCAGCGGCCGCAGTGGCAGCGGCCATTGTTTCTGTTTTCGCTTTTGCCGTTCCAATTTTGGTTCCACTGTTTTTGGACAATTAGTCGGGGGGAAGATCCCACCTGAAAAAGACAATCGTGCAATCATAAAGAAGAATCCAATGATTTCGTTGCAATCCAAAGTGGAAAGTTCGTATACACTACTGTTGGGTGCTGGATCACACCTGCTAGCGAATAGGACACATTTAGCCCGGTGCACACTCTTCAATGCCCATTGTTCGGCTAGAACAAGGCGAGGGGAGATGCCGTCATAATTGCAGGCAAATTGGACAAGAACCGTAAGTTGCTGTTGACTTCATTAAAAATGTAGTGACTAGCTCCAAATGAAGGCGAGAATCGTCCCAAGGGAAACCAGTAAGGAGAGGGGAAGGAGCCATTGGAGATCTTTCAACCACAAGTACTCGACCGGCGGCGGTCATGCGTGGAGTGGAACACGAACAGTGGAGCTAAATCCAAGGCTATCCATAATTTATGAACATGGCTCGGTGTGTGTACAGCTATCGATTGATGGACCATCCAGGTGGTCCTCTTCGTCAATTCTAAAGGGCTTTGTCATTACTACTACCTGTCCCAGTGGGACACATGCTTCCTGGCCCGTCTGCTTCCACTATCGACAGGCAGGAAAAAATACTATGAAGCAATAGAATATTTCATGTGGCAGTTTCTTCAAGTCGACGACGATGAGGCATTGAGCAACGTCAAGGAATGTATAGGACTTGTGCTTTCACATCAAATCATTTATGAATATATCTCCCTGCAACGTTACTACGCGGATTGAGATCGAAATCTGGAATCGGGTGTAGATTCTTTTTCCTCCTTTTGGGAACGGGCTGATTGTTTGGCCAAGGCTTGTCAAAATTTGAATCTTAAACCGGCACAACAAGGCTCCTTCTGTCGTCGTCCTAGCTTTCATCAAAAATTTGTAAATGATATAACACTCACACACACACATACACACACCACCTGTCCTTCTTCTTTGTGCACTTCAACAAATTGGGTTTGTGCTTTGACGGCCTCCACCCCAGAAATAAGGAAAGGAACAATGGAAAGAGAGGGAAGCCAGCGATTATTGGACGAGTACGTAGTAGGTAGTACGTAGCGAATGTAGTGCATACACTCACTGTACTACGATGAACTATAGCAAGCTGAGAACAGTCGAGGTGGGCTTCCCTAGACCACCGCTTATGACGATCGAGAGAGTAGGCAAATAATGAAAAGGTGAGACACAGAGCGAGAAAGAGAATGAGCCAGGGACTCTGAACACTTTCGTGCTGACAGGGAATACAACGATTCGTTGTAGAACAAAAGCAGATGTCAATGTAAGTACTAACGTCATTCCTGTCTTATCGGATTCGTTCTTCGCCCTTCGTCCATCCCCACACTCCTACGAAGAGGATACAAGTCAGGTTAAGGGAAGCAATGTGGATTCAATATTGGCACACTGGCCTTCTGCTTATATCGATTTTGATTCCCCACATGCAATATATTATTCACTCCTAAGACTGGTCAAATCGCCAAGCAATAAAGATGCCCCGGGGAATTCCCCCTCTCCTTTCTCCCTTGGACATCCCTGGCCTCTTCGTAATGTGTCCCATGGTCATTTCAGTGAGGCAATGAGGGTTGGTTGCCCTATGAACAATGACAAAGCTATAGAGACTTCTCAATTGGAGGTTAATGAATGCTGAGACTTAAAAAGCCCAGAAATAGACTGGAAGCTTTAATGCTTCCAGGGAAGGATTAAGCATGATCGAGCAATGCTGTCTACGGATGGGAGTATACGTTACTTCACAAGAGGAGAGAAAGAAAAGGGAGCAAGATTAGTCCCGGTTCTGTGTTTCAGGTTCATTCAGGTGGAAATGCTCATCCAGTTAGAAAGCATAGATTTTATGAGTGCTTATGAGAGCTGGGAATGGATCTGATTTGGCTGGGCACAAGAAAAACGATGATGATGATAATGATGATGATGATGAAGAAGATGAAGATCATATTCAACCAGCCTGAATGAAGCGAGCTATTCTTGTTGGACGAGTTATCTCCATTAGTCTTATGGGGTAGACTTGAGACTTGTTGTTCGCCCTGACTGAACACAACATAATCACTAGTCTTCCAACATACCACCTGGATAGATAGGGGAATGAGGACCTCTCTGAGTGCCTGTTTGGTTGGCTTCGATTCGTTCGTTCGTTCGTTGTTTCTCTTGTCTGTTGTTTCTTTCTCCTTTCATTTACTCATGGGTGAGTCGAATGTTCCCCGAGTTTGTTCTCGTTGTTATGACGATGGCCATTGGTGCTGGTTTGAAAGAAGACTTGAGATCCGTTGTTCAAAGCAATCGCAGCCAACAACAAAATCACTAGTCTTCCAAGAAACCAGACCTTACTTGGGTTCCCTCTGTGTTCCTTACGACGGGGATGATGATCTTGGTGGTGACGGTGGTGGAACTGGCAAGCGCAGTTCTATACCTCGATTTAGACATACGTACTTACACCAGTTCACCACGCTAATTTCATGGAAATCAGCTCATTGAACTTCCATACCAACTCCTATTTACGCAGTGAAGGAGCACTGACATTTTACATGCATCGGAGGAGCAATGGTTGCTGCTTACCTGAGTGGAAAAGGGAACCTGGGAACATAATATCGGCAAAGGCATTCAACCATTATTCAAACGCGTTTCGTGGACGGAAAACCGTGTATAGGTTAAGAAAGCACTGTAAGAGTCACTTCACTTTCGAAGGTTCAAGTCAATCTCATCTCAACCCTCAAGCACGACTGTTGTGACCGGGTAACCGGAATCTGGTCATGGTGACCGGATGTTATTGGTGGTTGGATATCGAATGAGCCAGCTAGGCTATATGGACACACACACACACACACCACCGATAGTAAGCGAGAGACTATGTGTTCTCAATAACATGGATCGCCTCCAAATGATGAAGACACTACTGATTGGAATCTCCTCGGATTGGAGGAAGAGAGGGAGAGACAGAGAGAAAGAGAGACAGCGAGAGACAGCGAGAGACAGCGAGAGAGACAGCACCTCCTAACGGAGATTCCCTAGCACACCTTCTGCTCTTTTTTGACAGAACTTGCGCGCGCAATCAAGGCTTCGTTTTCCCAAGGACTCTGCGGATACCTAGATTCATATGGCTTTCTTTACCTGATTGAACGCCAAGTTTGGACCATATTTCTCAAAACCAGGAACTTCATCAAAATAAAGCGAACGGAATCGCATCGGACCAACAATAGAGATCTGGCATGCCTATGCTCACGTGCTTAACGCCGTGATTTAGTGGATAGTATGCTCTTCAAGATCCCTCCTCGCTTTTACATTGAGGTGCTAGCAATATTAGTAACACAGATTTGACTTCGAAACATCGAAAGCCAGCTCTCTATCGAGGAAAATATATCCATCCTTACATCCCTCGATCTATCCCTGTGGTGTTCAAAATGAACGCAGCCGGCTTCCGTTCCGTCGGGTCACGAAACCGAAAATTCCAACCAACGAACAACGCCCGTCGGTCCATCCATCCATCCCTCCATCCCTCCACAACCCGACCGAACAGACTGCCAATGCCTAAGAACATGGAGCAGCTGCAATTTTTTTCTCAATCGACTCGCCAAGCTCGACCACGCACTCGCGCAGACATCGTGGGCAACTGATGGAAGAGATCCTATGGTGGTGGTGGTAGTGGTAGTGGTTGGTGACTTACGTACCAGGGGATTGGAAAACAGACTCTTGGTCTTCTTCTTTTTCTCGTTCTTCCTTCCCGACAATCTGTCTCTCAACTAGCGCCTTTCATCCCCGCGCTCTCTACGAAATAGACGAAGCAAGATGTTCGGAAGACCCACCACCAGCCATTGAACGCAAAGATATGCGGATCCATACACAGAGCGTACGTAAGTACCGAAAGACCTCATATCTCAAGTGAGTGAGGTCATCTCATCTGTCCGTACAGTTCTGAGAGACAATGAAATGAGGCGATGGACTGATGAGGAAGGACGTGAGGGAGGATGGGGATGATAGTGACGGATACAAATATTTGGTGGAAGCCATTCTGGTTTATGCCCCTCTAATAGGGATATTATTGCGAAGGGGCAATAGGAATGTTTCACGACCATCTGCCTGTTTGGCGACCACAACGCTTGTTGAGTTGCCACCAGTCCTGTGGGGCTCTTTCACAAAACTTCCTTCTGTGGACTTTGCCACATGGCTTTTCTTGAACAGGCCCAAATGATTTGTGTTCAATTACTCCCAATCCAAAAGAATTATAAACAATGAAATGCTAGTTTCTTCTGGTTACAATTGAACGACTTTGCGCTTTTGTTTCGCTCGTGCATCTTCTTTTGTCTTCGCTCGCATGGTGACGAAAACAGCTCAACTGAGAAATAATGGATTGGCTTTTGGCAAATTCCAGGACGAACGGACACGTTCTTGATCAATTATCGAATCAATTTGTATTGATGTCATAAACAAGCAGTCAGTCCTTTTCGTTTCCATCTCCACTTCCCCTTGCTCGATCATCTCCAATCAGAACTCATTGATTCGGCCTCAATTCCCATCAAGTGATCATTATGATCCTTATGAGTACCCCCTGACTGGATGGTTGGGAACACACTGCTCGCCTCTATCCTCATCCTCAATTTGCCTCGTTTCTTGGAACGCTAAGTGAAAGCTGCCTTAATTTCTGGCTAAACTATCATAAACTATCAGCGTGTGCCGAGGACATGATCTAAAAACGCTTTAGCTTACCTGTCTTAGCCTTGGTCCTCGATCCACATTTCGTTCTTGTCAGAAGTGTCTTCGTCGCCAGAGTTCAGTCTTGATCCCGCATCCACCTTCGTGTTCCACCTTTTGGCAACAGCCAAGCAGAGGGGACTTGCGTCTTTTCGTTGGGAGTGCAAGGATAAGACTGAAATGGACTCGCATGAAAAATTGGAGACGTGGATTTTGACTCTGCACTGCGCCAGGTGTCGTTCGTTACCTCGTAGCCTTTTTTGGTTTGAACCACCACCACCAACAGGTTCCCCGGTTGTGCCATGGCTTTCTTCTTATGAATTATGCTCGTCTCTCCACGTGCACATGCTACGTACGTATATGTATGTAGGACCTTTGTAGCTTGGTCCCTGAACCACTTTCATCCGTGGAGCAATACTACATACAGTCTGGATTGCATGGCGTGATAGCCAGAGTGTGTAGTAAGTAGTGCATACGAACTGTGCCTGGCGCCAGAACTTACTCTCCAATAGTCCCATAAGAGACGAACTCAATGGGGCACACAATGGTTTTGATGACTAATCTAACTTTCTCCGATGATTGAAACCATGCATACAGAGTGAATGTCTTGACTGCTTACTGCTGTCTGTGCAATGCCAACCATCATACATGAACCATAACCTCGGAGACCATGCAGATTTCGACTGAAATGATCCCTAATTGAGAGTCCAAAGGTTCAGTTAAGTACGTTGAACCATGATAATGAAAGATGAGCCCTGTCTGTTTCAATCCCAGGCTGAGTTGAGGGTTTCAAATTGCCAAGTAGAGGACGAACCAGATAAATGTCAGATTTTGAAACTACAAAATCGATGATGAACGGTCACGTTAAGAATTAGCTTAGAACGACTTCAAGAGCAATGGTTGAATTCTTGGCTTTCCCGCTAGAATCTTTCGAATCATGGCCTTTGACGACCCGAAGTCCTTCCGTGTCCCTGGGGTTCAGTATGGCACACACTCACATGCGCGGTAGATTCGAAATGTGGAACAAGCGCAAGCTTAGCGTAACGTTTTTAACTTCATTATCTGTCCATACATCTGTTAGTACGAGTATATGTGGTATATGTGCGATTATAATCCCGGATCTCTCAAACATTAATTGATTTTAAGCGTTTTGTCAGAAAGCCAGCCACTAATCTTTTTTTTATTTGTGCTATTTAAAAAAAAAACAATTTATGATCATCAGAATCACTTCGTTCGATATATCCTTATAAATACGATAATTGTCGGTATTTGGATTTTTACTTGATGATAAAAATATCCTTACACAGATGATCTTAAATGGTAGTTAGTGGGAAAATACTTGTTTGGCTTGTTGATCTCTAAAATAATGGAAATGATCCAAATCACTTGTTTTAGGTTTGCTTCTCGAACTGCTAAACGGAATGTAATCCACAGTACTTTTAAAATGAAAGGCTATACTTCGAGTTCTTTGAAAAGGTTTGTCTGTTGCTGTAAGACAGTGTTAATCTTATCCAGCCATATCAATATAAGAGTAGGAAACACTAGATTAGAGAAAGGGAAAGGAAAGTGGACTTAAGCAGACCTCGTTACTTAAACCTCCTATTTGATTGTCAACTGAAGCAGAAACTTGGGATTGGAGCTGGAGCTGGAGCTGGATAATGAATGAGCAAACGATACACTCGGAATACCTGGCGACCAAACTAGCCACGTTGTTGCAGATTGATTGACTTTCCGCCCGCTCCACCTTTGTTGGTTTTCTTCTCTTCGGAAGGTTTCGTTTGGACCCCTCCTCAAAAAATTACAAGTAATATGTGTTGTTGGCGTTGTTTGGATTGTTAGACTGGCGAGGTACTATCGAGCCAGTCTCCCTTGGGAGAGTAAAACCTTTTTATTCCACTTCTATTGAAGTAGCTAGAGTATTCAAAGAGCCTTCTTCCGGAAACAAATCTTTCGTATCCATTACGATTCAAAATTAAAATGAATGGTCAGTCGAAGGTAGATTTTCTTGTGTATTTCACACTATGCTCAAATGTCATGTAATTCAGAATCACATCGCACATCTTTACACGGATGTCTATTGATTGCTTCTAGCACATCCCACTCCGATTCAACAGGAATGGAAATGTCGGAATGAAAGTGGAGTATTGGTTTTGATATGGTTTGGGAGGGCAGTTCTTGTTGGCGATGGATACTATTTAGTAGTAATATCCATAGGGAGCATAACCGTATCTGGCACGGCCATGACCATAAGAGCCACGGTATCCGTACGAGCGAGAGGGGTAGCCGTAGCTTTTGTATCCATATCCGTACCCGTATCCAGGCTCAGCATCGGCCTCAGGCTCGGCCTCAGCGGATCGTTTGCTAAAATCAATGCAAATAAGTCATTAAGGGAGAAGAATCGATTGGATCCAAAAGGTTAACGAGTGTGGTGAGGTAGTTTAAGTTTTGTTTGTGAACAAGAACATTTGACCAAACACGTTAATGTCAAATACAACTATCTAGCATGATAAAATTGAAATGTAATAGCGAGAAGAGGATGACCTCGCAATGGAACTCTGCTTACCCGTAATGCTTTCCATAACCGTAAGCCAGACCATATCGGGGGTAGCTGCTGTATCCGTACGCTGGACGGCCATAACCGTATCCGTACAGAGAGTGGCCGTAGTTATAACCATAAGCAGGGCGGCCATAGCCATAGCCGTATCCGTAGAGGTGTCCGGGATCGGCTTCGGCTTCGGCCTCAGCGGTGGCCACGGCGGTAGGCTCAGCCTCAGCGCTTCGCTTGCCGTAGTGTCTGCTTCCATAAGAATAGCCGTAGGGGTTGTAACCGTAACCATGACCATATCCGTAACCACGACCATAGCCATAGTAGCCGCTGTAGAGACCACGTCCATAACCATAACCATAGCCTGCTTCAGCATCGGCCTCAGCGGCGGGCTCGGCAACGGCCAAAGCGGCGAAAAGAGCAACGAAGATCAACTGAAAGCGATGAGAGAAAGAGAATAAGTTTGACTCCTGGGCTTCTAAGGCTGAATAAGGTTCAAGCCTGAATAGACGGGGTACTCACAGACTTCATGGTGATGATTGATTTTGATATCTTGAAGATGAGCTCCTCCTGTGGATTGCAGAAGCTAGCTGATACCTTCTCCCAAATTCGCCATGGCTTTTATAGCCAAAGTCGCGGTACTTTGTCGTTGGCTTCAGTTTCGTACGGAATCGAAATCTTCGCAGCGTTGTTGAATGGACCTGAGGCCGATGATCCATTGCTCAAGCATACGACACCCACCTTAATACATTTGTACGTATCAAGGTATCACGGTGGTGTGGTAGCTACTACAAGCATAGCTCACTTGTGGAATCAGCAAAGCGTAAACTCCGTAACAACCAAATCAGGCCTCCAGGCCCACGGTTAACCATGCGTCGAACCTGGCCACCATGTGAGATGTGATAGCTTCTTCAACACACGCCATGCCCCCTCCATTGTTATTGGTCGCATGGCGTGGCACCAATTGTCATGCAATTTGTCTTTGTGTGCCAATTAAGTCAGAACATTTTCTCAGACCAATCAGAAACTGTTTCCAACCTCATTGGGCTCTCCTGTCTTTGTTGTTGTTGGGCAGGGCTGTACAATGGGAATCATTTAACATTCTTGATATCGCATCTCCGATTTCTTGGTGAAGTCCAGAACATTTCCACATGCATCGGAGCTTTCAACGGACAAGCAGAACAACATCAAAACATCAAAGGAATAAGTTCAACTGAGCCACTACTCAACGACGAAAAACCACCAGGATTAATATCAACAACAATAAAATTGATACAGGAGGAAAGGCAATTACTGAAGGCAGGAAAATAGTGCTGGTCAATTGTGACATCCTTTGCGAATGAGATCGAGAAAAGCTCTTTCAAAGAAGAACAAAAAGCTTCTATTTTCATGTGACCCAAATAATATTCATTTCGATAAAAAATAATTGAGCAACTTGGACTAATTACCACTGGAAAACGGACGGATAGGCTAGGGACATAATTTGTCTTTCCGCGTCTCATAAAATAACAGCCATTTTCTCTCTATGAGCAAGACCTGGCGGTAACGAAACTGGAAATAATAAATTTCAGCTCGATCAAACGATTGGGTCCCAAATCATACCATATACCCATCCATCTTACGCCTAGCAGTGCACAGGAGTAAATTAGTTAGCCATTTAAGCCAAGAAACGCAAGCCTAAAAATACAAATTAATTCTACCCCCCTTGGAGCAAGATTGATTTTAATCCAGCACAAGAAAATCGACCGTGGTCTAATGAAGGCAAATGTTTGATGTTTTGACTGTTGATATTTTTTTTGTAATCGGCTTTTGTTCATTGCAGGAATTTTTTGCCGTTCATCTTAGTTTTGAAATTCGTTGGCCCTATTCCGTTGAGAGCATTCCTACTGCCCCTTTAAACCGCGAACGGTGTTCTGGATGGATGATTAAGTTGTTGGTTGTGGCAAGCGTTTCATTTAATCTAAAGTTCAAAAGAAAATTGGGGAAGGTATTTCGAAGATGCTATCATTTTGCCTATATAACAAAAAACAAGGACTTCCGTTTGCTCAAACTTCAAGCCGACAGAAGAGCTGAGAGCTATACAAGCCTCAAAGAAAAGGTGTTGCCCAAGGAGAGGCTTTTGCGTCGCAATTTCAGTGAATACTTGTTACTCACTCTCCATTGGGCCAATATTGTATAAAAAGTGCTTATACAACGACAACTCTTTCTTAACTAACGTCCTGGCAGAATCATTCCACAATCTACCAATTGTGGTCGTTCAAATAGAATTATGGTTAAAAAGAATAGAGGAGCGTCATCTTTGCAATTCATTCATAATTATTAACCCAGGTTTATCTTTCCTAGTGAGTACAAAGACAAAAAAACAGTAATTGCTGTTCATGGCTCCTGTTCATTTTTTATGGGAACAATTTGGCACCTACGTATTTGAAGCATTTGAACTCAGTTTACGAAAAATTATGGATGTGTTAAGTGACGATCATCAAAACAACCTGACAAATAGGGTTGGTAATCCACGGACTTCTAGAGATGGGGACTAAGAACGGAAGCATAAAATTCCTATCTCATAAACTGTTTACTTTATGCCAAATAACCTCTCGATACGACCACAAGATCTAGTTGAATAGATGAGCTTGGCCAATTTCAAGGCCAAACCTATGCTTAGGGAACTTAGGAGACAAGCTCAAAGTTATGTGGTAAACAATACATAAAACTCGAATTTTCTGCCTACTCATGGTCAGCTACATAAGCTTTTGACAAGATAACTTTGAAACGAACCACTTTACAAGAAAATGATGTAACGATAAGCTGCCTTTAATTGAAGAGATTTACGCTTCTTATTTTGTTACCTTAGTTCTAAAAGTTGCTCAGAGTTGCCATGACCAAGAACAAGCTGATTTGACGGGAAGCTCGTTCACAATCCATATTTCTAGAAGTTCGTGGGTTGTCAATCAAAGCTGAAATTCAGAACCAACCTATAAATACTGGACCAACGACGTTTTATTTAAAAGTTGTAGTACAATAAAGTTCAGACAATTCAAATTGTTGAGCAGTCATGAAAAATAATTTCAATCTATCACTGTATCAGCTTTATTTTGCAAATAAAAGTCTTTGTATTAAGAAAATGGTTAAAAATAAAGAAAGATGGAATAATCGTTTTTTTTTTCTTCATTGTAATCATAATCGGAACTACATTCAGACCATGTCGTATAGAAAAGGACCCATGTAAAAGATAACTTTTAAGCAACACACCTTCGAAACAAAGGGAGATACATCATGAGCCCTAGATTACTTTGATTTGAAATGATACACTTTAAAGTACATTCAAGGTAAAACAAAGAGGCTCAGCAAGCTCGAAGCGAATTAGCGAATCATGAGCGTTTCCGCCCGAGGTCCTCAAGCGTTTGTTGCAAATAGAGAAACCTTCACGAACCATGGATTGTTCAATAGCCAGTCTAGCCATCGATCACAATTGTAAAATGACTCCACTTTTGGCACAAGATCCATACAACATTAAACATGTCATAAAGCCCGACCAATCAAGCAAAACGGACCCCAACCACTTCGTGATTTATCGGTGACAACAATGAAAATTAATTATTCAATCTGAAATCCCGCAACAAAATGGATCGATGTTTAAAGATGATACTGACTGGGCAAAAATACAAGTCATATAATATCTTTTCTGATGGGTGACTCCGATTATCTCTGTTTTGCAAGAAAGGTCATTGAAGCACTGAATTAAGATACTAAGTTGTAAGCGTAAATTGAAGTCGAATTAGTTGTGCTTTTTCAAATATGAACATTTGGACACCCGGTAATTCAGCTCAATTGAACATCCTCCTAAATGAGTAAGCCATTTCTCACGATACTAAATTATGTGCCTAAGTTTAAGTTTACGATGAAATTGAGATATCTTTCAAATAAGGCTGGTTCACAAGAGGGCAAACGTTAGCTTCAAATTTGAATTACTATGTCGATTCCATGGCTTATTGAAGCAATGATCTTTGAGTTCACAGAGATTTGAACAGGATTTCGCAATAATCATCTGAGGCATTCCTTAGGAAAAAAATGTAAATCTGGGCCAACCAGGCTCAAACCTACGGTCCTATCCATCCCACAGCAAAAAAAATGTCCTTCTATCGTAAAAAATCCAAATCTTCTTTTCCAATTGTTTCCCTCTCAAATGAATGGTTACATATAAATAAAGTTTAAAAAAAAAGAGCCGCAAAGGAAGCTGTCAGTTTCTTGAAAGTACGTACCTGCAAGGCTTTCCTAAAATCTGGTCTAAATACCAACCGCAATAAACATTAGGCTTTGAACACCATTAACCTAGCATTTTGTAATCATTTCATGTAATGTTGATAACCTTCAAGAAAATGGACTTTCAGATTCGTTCGTTCAGCAATTGCAGGTGTTTGAAGTACAAAACTACTCTTTGCTTGCTTGACCTCCCTTTCCTCAGGTACAGTATTCTGTTTTCGTTTTCTGTTTTCATCGTTCCTGGCTTTCCCCTAGGATCATTTGGTTCATCCGTTACGATTCATTTGTTATTTGAATTCTTGATAAGATTTAATACACTTTGGAGATATTTATTACATGTTTGCGTTCTCAACTACCCACGACGTTTGCCTTCAACCATGGACCAATTGGTAACCATTTCAATGGTTCATCTGATAAGTCTGCGTTCAGCTGTTCTACATGAATATCCAACCAAGAACAATCCCTCCAAATCCACTTTAGCAGTCGATATCTCAAAAAATGCTTTCAATAACACCCTTGTCAAAAAGTCGACTTCTGTCCTGCCACTTCATTCATTCTGCATGCGTATACATTTTAATGATACAAATTCCAATCAATGAATACGATAACAAACATTGATTAGAAGCATGAAAACCGAAGTGGACAAAATCCATCTCGGTCCCATGAAGCATGAACTGAACATTGAAACCAGGCATACCAAAACTTATGTAGATTTCACGGTATTCAAGTAAGCGATATCTCTACACAAACAAATAGTTCATTGATTAGCGAGTCAGTGACTTGATCTACATACATACAATAAGTACTGTGGTTTCAGCAATAATGTACTGCATTGGACTATATAGGGCATTTCAAAAGAAATGTACCACCCGAAGTTGGTTGACATAATCGGATATGCCATCATTAGAATGAATAAACGAAAACAATACATCAAGTGAACCAGATTTTGCTGGACGCATTTACGAGTCTTTCAGACCTCCATATTTTTGAATGCCAATTGAATTTCAAGCTGTGTAAAATTCAGGGGCTTTATTAAACTATACACCGTTGTACCAGAAGCTGATTCGACCTCATTTGGAACAATTTTAAGCCTTCCAGAGAGTGACGAGCTGAACTTCAATCCAGTTGGTCCAATTCATCAGACGTCAGTTTTGACCAATCTTCTTTTAAGAGAGCCGGATATAAAAAGTCATTAATTCAAAGCAAGGCTAGTTCGAACAACGAGGACCACCTCTCTCTCTTCTATTTCGGACTCCTTCATTGTTTGATGTGCTTCCTTCTTATGTTAATAAGGATTACGTAGGCCTTATTGATCTGGTAGCATCTTTCAAGTCAGACTTAGACAAATTTTTAAATAGAATTCCAGATCAGCCCTACATTCAAGGACTAGCTCGGTCTGCCAACTCAAAATCGTTGTTAGACCAAATCTCATATAAAGATTGAAAGGTAAAAGATAGACAAAACATAATCTTTTATTTTATTTGTACCATTCCCTGTTGTGGTTAGAAAAGCCCTTGAAAAAACCGGACCAAAAATGATAACAATGATAAATAACGATAAGAATTTATGACGCCCCCTTTTCTGTTTTATCTAATAAATCATGGCACATTTCAAGAAGTTAAGACACCTAAAAACTAGAGGTGGCCGATACTTTCGCAACACCCTGTAATGGTAGAGCAGAAGGCCTCATTCCCAACCACCTTGACAACAAACGTTACTGAATTCAATTGTGACATGTCCGGATGATCCAATGGCTGGCTAGCTGACTGGTTTGCATACCTTTGATTCTGTTTGAGGATTCAACTTACCGTGCTAAACATAAAATTCAACTAGGTGCTGCAGTGTTAGTGTTTTTTTCTTGATGATTCCAATTTGTCATATGATCATGAATGCAGGTTGTGTTGTCCGTCGTGCTTTATCACTCGGTACATTTTTTTTCAAATCTACGATAATCCTTGAGGGGGGTAGTAAATGAAGCTAATTATAAGTCCACGCACCGCCAATTACGTTCATGAAAAAAAAACGATTCTGTTAATCTGTCAGTTTTTTCCGGTCTCTCTTCGAACTTCTACGTGGTTTGCATCCCTCAAAGATGGACTACTATAACTCGCAAGCCACAAATGGAATGACGTGACGTTTTCTTTTGGTTCCATTTTGTTCATCCATCGTCGTGCCAACTGCAAAATTGAAACAATCGAATGATGAATGAAGCGCTTCAGAATTGCGATGTTTGCCGTATTTATTTGAATGTGGGGACAGCAACGCTTGAGAACTCGCAACAAACTTCTCGCTTCTCGTGAGAGTGGTTGCGGTTTCCTTCCTCAGTGGTTGATTGGTTATTTTTTCGAGATATGACAACCAAACAAGGTACACATGTTGGATCGGACAATGGGAATCTAACTTCGTAAGCATGAAGACTGACCCATTCTAAGAGGACGTACTCAAAATCAGTTATTTGGTTCAATGTTCAGATCACATTTTCTTGGGACAGTATTATATTCCGGTTTCCCAAAATTCATTTAGTTCATCTAAAAGTAATCTCCTGCATCAATTTTCCAAAATGTTGTGCATTATTAGTGTCCAAAAGTAGTTTACAAAGCAAACTTGAGTAGGGCTTCGTCACTTAGTTCGGGCTATTTGAAAGGTCTGCCGGGTATGTAAGAAGTAAGTCTCGTGGTTCTAGTCTAGGAATCATATAATAAGAGAGTCGATTGCAATATTTTGCCTTTGGGTTCATAGATTGAGCGGTCCATGACTTTGAGCCAACCTCAAAAAGTTGTCTTTTGCTGGTCATTTGGGCATTCTATTGACATGTACTCGTACGTACTACATTTCGTATATGGTGTTGATCAAGTTGTTTTTCCTGTCAGAATTACAAAACTGGACGAGTTCAGGTCACCCTTGACATTTAGAGGATTGGCCATTTGCCCCCAAAAGAAATTGCCTAAAATTAGACCTGGTTACAAATAGCACGAGAAAAAAAAAACATTTCGCAAGCAACCAGTTTTGTTAAAGAAAAAATTCACACAACTTGTATAATTATGTATCATTGCTTCATCGCCTTTATTTGGACCGTACAACAGACACATCCAGGCTTCAAATCCATTGTTAGCTAGCTTTAAGATTGGTATCATATTCGAAAAATATTTGGTTCTTTTTCTATGTGTACTGGATGTCAAGCAGCCTGTTATGGCATTAGCCGTTGGGACAAGCCGATCCAATGAGTTTTCATAATTTAGCGTCTACTACCTACCAACCGCACACTAATCGACGACAAACCTTCTCAAACTCATTGAAACTGGTACATCTAGTACTACTGCAGATCGTAGGAAAACACCATATCCAGCCGCTTCCGCTCGTTTACATTATTCATGTCAACATATTAATATTGCATCAATCATGGGCCGAAACACCTTTCCTTTGCTGCACCCGGCTCACCTGGTTTCGTTGCCATTAAAAATTACTTCTCCATACAAGGGGAGGGACACTTCATGCGACAAAAGGCCAATAGTTCTACTCTTCTTCAACGCGGTTTCGTGTGAATCGATCCTCTGGGAAATGTCAAACGGGGTTGTCCAAGGCGATCCACCTGAGACCTACTACGAGAACCAGGAACAACCAAGCCACCCTACGTATGCTACTACCTTTTTCCCTCCTACCTCCTCCATGGCCCGCCATCTCTCCAAGCACCGTTGCGTGGTCTCGGTTTTTAAATGCCACAAGACTTCGTTTCGCGGTTCGATGGCCTCCGTTACTGCGTCTTTATCCTTCAGTCCCTTCCTCCCTCCGGCCGGCCGCGCGACGTATTTGGTACAGGAGGACCTTGCCGGCACCCCTATTACTAATACAGGGCGAACGGAAATGACGGTAATTTGATCATTAAAATTGCAAAACTAATCGATTAGTCTATCATAAAGAAACTTCTCAGGCACATATTTGAACCTTAGCCACCGGTCAAGGTTCTTTCAAAACAAATTTGATATATTTTCGATTGTCAAAAAGAGACAAAATGAATTTAGAGAAACTACTATAAGTCTAGAATAGAAGTCAGGGCGAGAGACCATCACATAGCCTGATATCTTCACGTGCCAACTGGGGTAGAATTTGTCGAAATTTGGAGGCTGTGATGGTTGCAAAAGAACACGATATCGAGTGATATTCACATTTTTTCAAACTCTTTTTTTCATTAATCATGAAAATTTATCTTATTCTTCGTCTTTGAATGCCAACCTGATTCATTGCTATGCTGTTATTTCCGGCCACCCAGTATCTAGTTCTACTGGCTGGGCAAATTCTAGATTGTTCATCCGTGGTTCAAGAGGGAAGGATATGTGTGAGTGTGCGCACATATTACTTTGAAGGCACTTGAATGTTAGAAGCGATTGTGGCCGGCGGACATGCCATGAAGACTATCGATTTTGAAATAGATCTGAGCATGAATTTTTCATGATGCCGCTTTCAAAGCAAAGGGGACTGACTGACTGATTGGTCGACTGGCAGGGCAGTTTCGAGGAAAGCAAGTCCTATGTTAGTGTGGACAATCCCTAATGTCAGGGAGATTAATTGAGAGTGCTGAAAAAACGAACCCGAAGCGTTTATTCAACGTGGCCATCTGGCATTACGTACAGTTTTAGGACTACGATCAGAATTGGAACCATGCATAAGAAAGTGGCCTAGTAGAACACATAAATATACATGCCCTATACGTAAATGAAAGGGGGACCAACGAGGATGATGTCGAGGTCCCTGGCTCGAATCAATACACGAAATCCAACTTGCGTGTTGCACAAAAGCCATGATTAGGTTTTTGATTCCTTCCTCATATACAGTACTATGCTCGTAAGTATTATGTGCTGGCGCTGCTTGCCTCAGTATTAGGTCCTACTGTTGGCCAATATGTATTCGTGTCAAAATAAAATAATAAAAAAACCTTCATTGGAGGGACTGCCACTCCAAAAAGCTTTGTGATATTATTGAAAAGCTAGCTAGCCCTCACGTCAACTGTCGATGTTTTAAGGACGTTTTGGAACAAGCTTGGAACTCTTATATGAAAATGACGACTAAGACCCATGAAGAGGCCACTTCGAACCGATATAGATCGGCGACACACTGAAGAGTGTTGTTCCATGGAAAGATGGCTTTGCAACCTGAAATCACAGATTTGTGGCTAGATGGCTGGACGAGTTTAAGTAAATGATGGATCAAAATTCATTCTACACATTGCTTCTAATGTAGAGTGTGTAAAACATGCAAACTTTTGGAACAACAAAAAACATTTGGAAGCATGCGTTGTAGGTATTGATCTTTCATTAGATAAATCATTGAAAATGGAACCCATTGGAGCGCGTCAAATACGTATTTTAGCAAGTTATTGTAATGCCTTTTATTGGCTACACACAGTGGTTATTATTTCTGATTAGGTGCTTGCGAAAATGCCAAGGCTTCTAATTGCCATTTTCTTTGCTGAAGAAACGAAAGGAACAATTCTTGCTCAATAAGCATCTTTAAAAGTAGCTCATATTAGTATATTACAGCACTTAAGTATTGTTGTGCAAAACCTAGTCAAACAATATTGTCAGTACTCCTAGTTTTGCACTGACATCCAATTTTAACAATATCTATCTACCAGATGCTGAGTTATTACACTTTGAAAGTTGCATTTTACAATAAAATAGATCAAAATATGACCTAACTTTACTTTAGGTAATTGCAAAAGAGCAAATGATGTGCTTCGTTGATAATATGAAAATAAATGATCTTCTTTCATCTCTAAAACTTAGAATTAGTAAATGTTGGCATTTAAAACTTACTCAGAATATGAAATTACCAATAACTTTTCTTAAACTTGGAAAACTACACTAGCCAATCATGTTGTTGAAATTTTACAAGGATCCATCTGACAATTTAATGTTCAAAATTTGGCAAGGATTACTTTCTACGTAGCAAACACTTATTCATTAAATGTTAATAAAAAAATCTCAAACTTCAAGATCACTAATAAAAGAACTCACGGTTGACAAATATGACATCATAGTTGTTAATTGTTTATTTTAAGTAAGTTTTAAGTGATATAAAAAACTGTTTTTTGCTTTTTCTGCTTCCTTCTGAAGAGTGGGACATTTTTATTAATTTTTGGGACATTGAAAAAGCATATCATATTTCTTGGCAATTTCTATAAGGTATAACCAGAAGCCTTGGCATTTGAGCATAATCTTTTTAAGTGTAGTGGGAACCACGGTGTACACCCATGTGTAGTGCAACGACCAGAAAATGTTAACTGGAAAAGGATAATTTTATATGCGTCAAGTTTTGATTTTAGACACTTATCTTTTTTGAATTGCTACAATTTTCGCTACGGACTCCAAGTCTAAGGAGCTTCAATCCAATTGGTGGCCACTTGCCAGTTCAATTGGCAAAAAAGCCGATAGCTTGAGAAGATTAAAATTGACTGATCGTTTATTTTCAATAGAAGTAAAAGTAATGCATCTTTTGCTTGCACCTTCTTCACACAGGTAAATATTTGACAAAAATAATGGAAATCAGGGGTCGCAAAAGGTTGCGTGAGTTATGAAGAGTGTCCAAACTGTCGTTAAGAATGATCTTACTTACAATAATCGGAAGTTGAAATCACACAATGAATGAACGCTAATTAGTAAAAAAATGATCACTGAATTGCGCTATTATATTGATTTTATGCTAATCATACTCCATTTCCAAAATATGTATATATATGAAATATTTCGAACACACTTAAAACTATGTTGAAATATATTCAAACAAACGCATCTCAATTGCTAGCTTCAAAGTCCATATATTCCGTGAGGAAACATTTAATAATCACAACCACTCCAAAATAAAACTACGAATTAGTAACCCGAATCGTCAGATGGCGCCTGCTACAGCAAAACATTGTCCCTTGGGCTTGGAACAGACAGTCACAATTTCCCTATCATACTACTAGCATCATGTATCTCATAACAACTGATGCAGAGCCGGCAAAGAGATCCAACTCAGCTGGACTGTATTGGCATTACTTAACAATTGCTGGTCCTTTGAGCAACCATACACACAGGTAAAAATGTATCCAAAGCGTCCATGCTTCACCGCATAGCAGCTTTGCTCCATCTGATTTGGTACGTTCAGAGGGAAAAAAAGAGAAACTCAAGACGACGGATTGAAGTCAAGAGGCATAAGGTGGAAGTTGATGTCGATAGCTGCTTTTGGAGGACCATGATGAGTCCAGCCAAACTCCACACTCGCCTGGTTACTTGGCTGATACCCAGGTGAATGTCCAATTCCATGTAGAGGGTGAAAAATCTTTCAAAGACATCTCCAATAAACCTTATCCATTCATGAGAAAGTATGAATGAATCTGTGTCAATAAGCCAATAAGCCGGACAGTTCAGTGAACACGAGTCATTTAAATCACGAATCTAAATCTAAAACCAATCTGAAACATGGTTCAACTCGGGAAAAGTGAAGTGAACGGCGGATCTCAAGTGAGATCCAGGAAAAAGAAGGTCAAGGAATCGGAGGTGGAACAAGCTCCATTGAAGCATTTGGATGCACTCGAATTGAAGCAAAAATTGAAGGAACGATTGGACATCCGGGAACAGAGATCATACGTGAGTTTGGCAGAATCTACAGAAAAAAAGTTTCTCCTGTTTTTTAACCACTTGTTTATTGCATTATAGGGAGATGGCGATTCCGTTCCGAGCACACCTCCCAAAGAAAACGGAGACGTATCGGGTGATGAGGCCACGGAGACCATCATCACAAAAGAGTCTTGTTCCAAGAAAAAAACGAGGTCGGGGGAAACAAAACGGAGTGAACCGAAGAAGCCTCACCATCCGTTTGTTATATCAGTGCAAATGGACTTCATGGTTGGGTTCTTGTTTTTGATCAGTCTCATCACACGATTAGTGTTTCTCGATCTTCCACGAAACGTTGTGTAAGGATATCTCTCGGGGATAAAACGGCAGGCACGAATGCAACCAACCAACCAACCAATCAATCATTCTTTATTTTAGCTTTGATGAGATGCATTACGGAAAATATGCAAGCTTATACCTTAAAGGGACTTTCTTCTTCGATGCAAATCCGCCTTTGGGGAAACTGATCCTGGCTTTGGCCGGATATTTTGCGGGATATGAAGGTAAGGGTAGCCATGCTTTTTTTCAATGAGCTGTACAGGCATTAAGAATGTCGTTTCTGCAGGAGATTTTGAATTCCAAAAGATTGGAGTTCCATATCCGGAAAACTTTCCTCTGATGACCCTGCGGTTGATTCCTGCACTCTGTGGATCTTTGATCACTCCCACGGTATATCTGATCTTGGGCGAGATGGGTCTCTCGAACTGGGCCGGAGCCCTGGCGGCTCTCATGGTCGTCCTGGACACGGCAATCTTGGCGCAATCCAGGTTCATTCTTCTCGAATCCATGATGATGTTGTTCGCTCTCTTTGCCATATTGAGCGTGCTCAAATTCAGACGATTTGCCGGTGCTCCGTTTTCGATGGGTTGGTGCTTTTGGATCCTGATGACCTCGGTCAACATGGGACTAGCTTTCTCGTGAGATCATACGTTGGCGGAGAGTATCCATATTGCAATGGTAAATAATTCATGGTACGTTCTCTTTTACTCCAGGGTCAAGTTTATTGGGATATATTCATGTTGGTTGTGTAGCTTCCTTCTGCTCCGGAGCTTTTGGAAACGCCTCTCCTTAAAACAAGTTTCGAACTTGCAATTGTTCTTTGAGTTCTCCAGCCAAGCCGTTTTGATTTGCGTGATTCCAATCTTGGTGTACGTTGGGTCATTCTATATCCACTTGAGCATTCTCACCAAGGCCGGAGTCCACGATTCTTTGATGACCAGCGCGTTCCAGGCCAGTTTAGAAGGCGGTCTCAGCTCCATCGTCGACGGTCAGCCCAAAGTGATCGCTCATGGCTCTCAAATCACGTTGCGACACACCCACGGTAAAACCTGCTGGCTCCATTCTCACGAACACGTTTACCCTATCCGGTACGATGATGGACGTGGGTCCTCTCATCAGCAACAAGTCTCATGCTATAGCTACAAGGACGTGAACAATTGGTGGATAGTCAAACGCCCGGATCGGGAGGATCTGGCTGTCCATGAACCATTGGACTCGATCAAGGACGGCGATACCATTCAACTTGTGCACGGAATGACTCATCGGGCACTGAATTCCCACGACGTGGCGGCGCCCATGTCTCCCCATAATCAGGAGATCACCTGCTACATTGACTACAACATATCCATGGCTTCTGAAAACTTGTGGAAAGTGCAGATCGTGAACATGGATAATTCCGGAGAAGAGTCCGCGCGAGTCTGGCAATCCATTGGGTCGCAGATTCGACTCATTCACGTCAATACGAATCAGGCCATGAAATTCTCCCCTCGACTTTATCCCGAATGGGGATTTCATCAGAACGAAGTGGCTGCCGATAAGAACCACGATCAATTGGACACCATTTGGAATGTGGAGGAACATCGATACACCAAACGTAAGACGAGTCGTCTAATGTTAAGCGAGAACTGAAATGAGCGAGTGTGAAATCTGAATCCTCTTCGTTTGCAGATGACGAAGATAAGCGAACTCTAGAGAGAGAGCTTTTCAACGCCGAACTGATACCGCAAACTCCAACATATTTGTCGTTTTGGCAAAAGTTTTGGGAGCTTCAAGTGAAGATGCTCATCACCAACCAGGATAATGTTCAAAATCACAACTACGCTTCCTATCCAGGTGAATGGCCCTTTTTAGTTCGTGGCATTGCCTATTTCATCTCCAAAGACTCCAATGTAAGCACACCATATTTGATCAGATTACTGAAAGCCTTGATGCAGGCAATGCTAGCGAAAGATGTTTCGCTCATTTCAGGCTCAAGTCCACTTGATTGGGAATATCATGATCTGGTATACTGGAACCTTGTCAGTATTAGCCTACAGTACCATTCTCATCATTTATCTACTTCGACGACGGCGATTATGTTTCGATGTTCCTGAAGGTGATATAGACTGTAAAAGGTATTCGAAAGGGCAGTGTTCTTGAAATATTGATGTTTCAGATGTCTTCCAAGAGTTTGTGGAAGTGGGTGAGGTTCTTATGGCCGGCTATCTATTCCATTTCGTACCATTCCTCTTCTATGATCGAACCCTCTTCATCCATCATTATCTCCTAGCCTATGTCTTTAAATTAATGCTCACTGCATTTTTAATGGTGCACATCTACGAAATTGCAATGTAAGTGACAAAATTTGTCGAGCAATCATCCTCTCACAAAGGGTCTGAAAGCACAATCAATCTCTGCTTTAGGAATGTGGTGTCACGGAAATGGTTGGCCCGATTAGTGGCCATCGGAGTGGTTTGTTGGATCTTGGCCACGATCTACGTCTTCGTCCAGATGTCTCCATTCTGCTACGGATTCTTCCCAATGAGTGCAAGCCAAGTCAAGTCTTTGAAATGGAAGGACACGTGGGACTTTATCATCCACAAACCTTAACCACTTTACACTCAACGATCACTCGCCGAGTAGATATTATTCGAGCAAAATGTAGCATATATATTATATATTTTCCTCATAAATATGACACAACGTTGATAGAAATTGATGTGTTCAATCACGGCTAATTGTCGTTTCTCGGAAAGAGCTTCAAGTGCCAAAACAGGATTTGAACGATCCTAATAGACCCTCACCAGGGTCATACAGTATTTAATCCATAGACCGATTATCGAGAGGAGACAAAATATGCTAGCCAGCGATGACTCGAAAATAGTTAAAAATTGACGATGTTTTGCACCACCCCTCTCGCCGATCTCAATCAGGAGAGAAGCTCGCGTCTTAGTTGGGATAGAACCTCTTTTCATTGTGGGTCTATCACAATTTCCTGACTACACAAGATGGGGAAAAGTCAGTTTATTGCTCAGACCAAGTTTGCTTGGGCGTGTTTGGTCATTCAAGTGGTGGTTGGCATCCTATTCTTTCTCTTGGTTCGATATGACGACTCTGCGGATGCCACTCATACGCCGAATCGACTAGGACATAACGGACATAACGAGAAACTCCAGGAGGCCATCGAAAAATATCCGAGTAAGAACGGGCATGAAAATTGGTGAATTTGATGCAGTGCTTGATACAAATTAGCCACTTAAGATCAGTCAATGACAGAAAATGCCACGAAGTTGGTTCGTGCAGATGATTCGGTATCAATTTGTTGGCAAATTTGACAGGATTATAAACAATTACAAATATCAATCAAGGCTGGTTGATCCCATTATGGTTTTGGAGGAGCAGACCAATATTGAGAGTTCTTGACTCTGACCACAGAGATCTCTGTACTGACAGAGAATTTCAATAACTCTCGACGAATACTGGCCGCTACCGACTTTGACAAACTTATTTACACCCATAACAACAACAACTAAAATTCTATAACGAATTTGATGTCGATACATCGCAATAAACGGTAATAATAAATAGTTTGCTGCATGGTATAGACAAGGAAAAACGACCCTTAAAACAGTGCGAGCTGCAAATGCAGAGTCAGCGTAATTTTAGCATCTAGTACTCACTTCAAGTGCAAATGGCATCCCAAACTCAAGTTAAACTTCAAATATAAAAAAAAGTAAATAAAAAAACCTTTTAAATGAAATAAGGAAAATAAAATGCTCCTGATTTGCTGAAAGAGTTTCCTTTCATAATTGGTCTACATTTTCAGTGATCGTGGACATTCACATGATGCTGTTTGCTGGATTCGGGTTTCTGATGACTTTCCTAAAACGCTACGGATTCTCAGCTATCGGCTTTACCATGATGATCACTGTCCTCGTCACCGAATGGGCAATACTCGTTCAAGGGTTTCTTCACATGGACGACCATTTTACCATCAAAATATCTTACATCCAGTAAGAGTTCAGCTTCCCTTCAAATCAAAGTACAAAGACTAAGAAGCAGATTATTTTAGCATTCTAGAAGGAGGTTTAGCCGCAGCGGCCGTCCTGATCTCCTTTGGGGCAGTTTTGGGCAAGCTCAACCCATTGCAATTAATCACCATGTGCTTGATCGAAGGGGCCTTGTTCGTCTTGAACGCTTACCTTGGATACATCGTCCTCGGGGCCGTCGATGTTGGAGGCGCCATTTTTATCCACACATTTGGAGCTTACTTTGGGTTGGCCGTTAGTCTGATGGCCAGGAAACGAGATGTGGCCAAGTCCGAGCGTCGGGAAGGTTCCACGGCCACGACTGATCTCTTTGCCATGCTGGGGACGGTGATCCTTTGGGTGTATTGGCCGAGCTTCAACGCTGTTCTGGCCTCACATGATGCATTGCATCGGGCATATATCAACACTTACATCTCCTTGATAGCATCTACCATGATCACTTTTGTAGTGTCAGCATTTTTTGGCGAGTAAGTTCAGAAATGTACTACATCGGCCATGGCATTAAGTTAGAACATTGCTAAGATAATAATATCATTAGAGGAAAACGTTTGGACATGGTTGACATTCAAAACGCCACCTTATCAGGGGGTGTGGCTGTGGGCGCCATTGCTGATTTGATGATCAACCCATATGGAGCGTTCCTTGCCGGGACCTTGGTGGGATTGGTGTCCTCTCTTGGATACAGAATCCTTCAGGTGATCCAGAACAGAATTCAAGGGTTTGGTTCCAGAAAATAGCAATAGGAAGCATATTTTTGTTGAAGGGTAAACTGTTCGATAAACTAAAGCTCCACGACACTTGTGGTGTTCACAATCTACATGGATTACCGGGCTTTCTTAGTGGCATCTTTTCTATAATGGCGGTGGGTCTGGCTTCGGAAGACTCTTACGGACCAAGGTAAACGGCGAAGTGTCATTCTAAGCTAACGAGAAATTAAAACTTATGTATTTTTTTAAGTTTGTATTCGGTGTTCCCAAGATGCGCTCCAGTGGAAGGGTCGGATGAAATGAAACGG
>NC_081449.1:11220860-11301274 GCF_007210705.1 Tigriopus californicus | reverse complement strand
TCAAGTTCTTCTTTCTAGTATTCGCACTAAACAGCACAGAAAACGATTTTCAAGCCAAAAGTGTTCAGGATAGTGTGTAGTTCTCATGAATCNAAATTAAAACTATTTTTTTTTTAAGCTTGTATTCGATGTTCCCAAGATGCGCTCCAGTGGAAGGGTCGGATGAAATGAAACGGTTACTCAGGGAGTTGCCTAGTCTGGAACCTGGGGAAGGAAGGCCCATTTCCGTTCAAGCCATGATTCAGCTCGCTTGTCTGGGAGTCACGGTCATTTTGGCAATTGTTATGGGATTGATGACAGGTAAAAGTGCTCTCACTAGGAACATGAACTTAAGACACCTTTTTTTTGCCGAATTTTGTTTCTCTCTATTTTTGTTCAACATGCTTGCAAAATACACGTTAAGCCTCTGCAGTTGTTTTAATTGACCCTAAAATCTGGGTTGAGTGAGCAAACAGTTCAAGCTTTTTGATCCCAATATGCCAGACATATTTGTAAATTTACCAAAAAATATGTATCATAACTTGCTTTTTTAGTTTGTCTCAAGTTCTTCTTTCTAGTATTCGCACTAAACAGCACAGAAAACGATTTTCAAGCCAAAAGTGTTCAGGATAGTGTGTAGTTCTCATGAATCAAAGCCCATTCTGCGTCTATTTGACCAAACATGACAAAAATTCGAAAAATTCGATGGTCGACTACTTTTCCTAATCAAACATGGGTTTAATCGTCAAAGAAAATGCATTTAATTTACCCGCCGTTTGAATATACTGTAACGGTCACACTGCCGAAGCAAGATATGATTTGGCTACCCTGAAGAAAGCTCTCACCGAAATAAGAGGTTAAGAAAATGACTAAAGAAGGTTGAATAAAGATATAGATTTCGGTCTATAATACGTAACAATACTAAACTTATTACTGATAATGCAAGGGGTATAAATGTAATGCGAATAATGGTTAAGCGATTGACGATTTAGCATTTGCATTGTTTCCATGGATTTAAAGATTTACCCTAGAACAGTTCAAAGATGCTAAGAGGTGCATGAGGAGATGATTAGGAGTTGATTGAAGAGTTTCTTCATATTAACTTGTGCCTTTTTAGGATTGGTCTTGAACATTGACTCTATATTTCACCCTCTCAATGACGAAGAACTCTATGATGACATTCATTACTGGGCTCTGCCCGATGAAGAAGATGACACTCATGGCGTTCCTTCCCAAAAAGGCGGACAACCGAAATCTGATTCATCTTCGTTTGATTTGGACCCCATCGGTGTGCCAGGAACCCACAACGCCGTCTATCCTTCTAAACAGATCGTATAGAAACTTTTCCTCTTCAAGAGCAAAACTAACAGCTTTTGTTCTGGATCCCTATGACGTCATAGAAGACTCCAGACGGCTGGAAACTTGGCCCAAACGAACCAACCATTGGCGGAATTTTGCTCTAAATCGAATACTAACTGTGACAATCTTTTACGAAATATAACAGTGGGTCTTCTCTTTTATATGAACACTATCCTGCTATCCTCATTCTTAAACAGTCGATCCCCACTCATGGAACATTCTCCATCTACAAGGCAGAAAGAAACCCTACATCCCGAAGAGCTCATAAATCATTCTGACCTTGTATCGTTACTAGGTGCACATGTAGTAACCACTTTCCATTGGTGCAATTGCCATTAAACATTCGGCAGCGACCACAAAACGAATGTATTCATGCCTGATTGTATTCAAAAGAATGCTCCTATTGTTCCAATCCCAATGCAACATTGAGCCTTTGGGATAACAGAACGTGCTAAAATGGATTTGCACATACATCTCCCTCACTTTCTAAATCATGCTTGCATTATTTATACAAAGGACGGAAAAGCGGGGGAGGACCATCTCAACCAAGATGATTGGGTCTTTCCCCCGCTCACCCACCACATAGCCTTCATAGATATCGATCCAAGGCCGAGAGGGAAAACCAAGTGTGAGATTTGCTGCTTTGGGTCCTTCTGTCCTTTGGCTCTCTCAAGGCTGTGAAGGTCGACCACCAGATCCCGAAGAGTAGGAGGAGAGCGCTCCTAATGACGACGGCGGCTACGACGAAGGCAAACGGGAAGGCACGTTCGATAAGCCTGGTGGTGCTTTTGAATGGACTTCTGTTCCGAGGAGAGGATTTAGAAGGCAGGCAGCTGACTAGATCTCGAGCAAGAGAAATTGTCAGATTCAAATTGTTCATGGTATTTTGGTCTAACCAATAATCTCGTTGAAGCCAGCGATACGTTTCAAGAGACCATGGATAATTTTCGACGGGCCATGGGCGATGCCAGCACTTACTTGAGTCGAGCTGTGCAGGTAATAATCTTTCGATTACTATGATCTCAAGTATTTCCAAACAAGATATCCTGTTTCGGGGTAAGTGGATTACGATAAGTGGTTAATGATAATTGACCTTATTTTTGACACGGCAAAGGACGCTCATATTGGAGATGAGGCCACGATTATGTACAATCGGGCCAGACAGGTAATGAGTGAGGGAACGAACAGTGAGCGGGTTCACAACGATATGTCCTTGGCTTACGTTTTCGGGGATATCTTTTCAGTACACGGAAGAGAAGCTTGGAAAAGCTGAACGTACAGAGAATGACTCCCATTTCGATGACTTGGCTAATCGAACGGACCAGACGAAGAATTACACCGAAAAACTGGTTAAAAATACCGAGGCGGTACTGGTGCCAAATCCAGGTAAAATATAGAGCCCATAAAAGGTTCAAGATTGATCATAATTGTTCTTGAAAATAGCTGCTCGCCTTGAAACGTTCATGTTTGATAACATTCCTGTGGACAAACTGGGCGTCAAAAACACTCGGCTCTCCAATTTGGAATATCTGGGCACAGACATGATTGAAGGTGGCAATGAATTCGGTCCTGCTACGCCTTATGGTAGGTTATCTCATCATTGATTGGGCAATGATCTAATTGGTCTTCATCTTCAGGCTCAGCATTGATTCGAGTGGGGCAAGCTCAGCAACATCTTGGGGAGATTGAGCGAAATTACATTCGCGGCGGTCATGATGCCTTGATTGCCCCCATGCAGAAATTCCTCGACTCAGAGATGAAAAATATCATGCGCGAGCGTAAGATTTTGGAAAATAAGCGACTCGATTTGGATGCATGCAAAAATCGGGTACGCAAAGCCAGAGCAATGCAACTCCAACCTCCGGTAAGTGAACGGTGTATTCCAATAATAGAAAGTAGTAGAAAATCTTTGGATATACTCAACGCGAGACGGCTTTCAACTAGCTAAAGACGAAAATATGGCAGATCGATTGCCGTTTTATCAATTTAGAATTTCTAACATTACTTCCCTTCGATTTATGAAGTAATACATTTGTCAAGAAGTTGGACGAGATTGGCTTTTACGATTTATTTTTTTCTCCCTCAATATGCAATCTTTTTGCCTTCTCAAACTTCTTCTCGTCATCCTCTACAATTCATCCCTGTGCCTCATCAGAAAGATGGCATCGATCCCCGGGCCGTTTTGGATCAGGTTAGAGTCTCACCATCCAATGATCATTGACGTAGCGTTTGTTTGATGGTGATGTTTGCATGACTTATTCCCTTTAAACCTTGAGACCCCAACATCCAATCTTAAAAAGAATAGTTGCACACACGAAAAAACAAACACTGACCCACAAGTTACATTCACTATTACTTTAGAAAGCAATCAATGATCTGAAATAACTAACATCCCTCAATGCCTGATAGACAAATGCCACCGATAAACAGACTTGCACTAACGGATACGAGCAAAACCCAAAACCTCATGTAAAAACAATCCAACCTCTGCGACTCTCAGTTACAAACACAAGCAAGAGTATTGATGTGCTTGAACACCTCGATCATTCCGTATGTCACAGACACCGCATATGTTGATTCTTTGGCTAAAAATCAACCTCGAAAATAGAGCCATCATTCAAGTTCTCTATACTCGTTTCAGTCCGAGGCAGAGCTTCGTGTGGCTCAGGCAGATTATGATAAACAGGTGGAAATCACCAGATTGTTGATGGAGAGCTTGGGCTCCATTCAGACAAATCACTTGCGATATTTGGGAGAATTTGTCGAATCTCAAGCCAAATATTACGCCGAGTGCAACACTTGTATGCAAGATCTTCAGCAAGAACTCTCCAGGTACGTGAGACTTTTCCAATAAGGGATTCCTCCAAACTTTCCTTTAGTTACATAAGAAACTGAAACTTTTGCTCTTCACTTATCTTTCTTCCTTTTTCACCTATTTCCTCTCACTATCTGCGGCTTGATTGGATGGGCGTTGGGTTTCTTCTTTAATCGATTTCCATTGTTCAGCGTGACCCACATGGCTCCGGGTAAGACGAGCACTCCTATCTTGAGGTCGTCCCTCAACACAACACCCAGTCATCAGAACAGTTCCACAGCCCCGGGAAACCTTGAAAGCTCTCAAAATGGAACGACAGAGGCGAATGGGGATGGCAACAACTTAGATCACGTGAATTTGTCCTCGCCTCCTCCGCCCGCGGCAATTTCGCCGAGTGTCTTCAAAACGGCGGATTTCTATTGAATCCGGCCACCCGCCATTCTCCTAGTCCTTCCTATTTTTTCGATTCTATAGCACCGTTTTCAGTCTTGGTCTGCACACATACTCACCACGTTACAATTGACTTTGGCCTGCTGATTTGACCCGGTACAAAATCTACTACGAATCTGATGAACTACTGTACATATTGTACAATTACCAGTAAGCCACTGAATTACCGTAATACAGTGGTTAAGGAATGATATCCCGATGAACTCGTTCCGAGACATGGCGCCTTTACTTCGGGATGCACATATTAACCTCCCATCTTCCAGTATTTACGTACACTTTGGTTGTTCCAGCAAAGAAATAAAGGCTTTCAGATTTGCCCACTCCATTCTCTCCCACCCCGCCTTAACAGAACATATTTTTCCCGGCACATCATTTTAGTTTCACCAATACCGCGTCCAATCCTTATATCTCCCCAATACCCATTTCAAGACCACGTTCGCGGTGCCAAGTTGTGCGAGATTACGATGCTCTACAATCGGATGAAATGAGCATGATGGCACACGAGGTAAGAATAAATCTAGCTACCTAGTACTGAAGAATTGACTAATGGCAATCTTTCGGAATTGCGATTGATCTTTTTAAGGTGTTGAATGTGCTCGAATGTGATCCAGTGGAAGAAGAATGGATTCTAGTTGAGCGCGGAAACAAGTTTGGTCGGGTTCCAAGACGCATGGTTCGATATATTTGAGAACCAGAACTGATTTTTACCCCAAATGAACTGATAATCTCCCTTCAATTACATTTCCAACACTTTCCTCGCAAAATGGACCGCTTGGTTTTGATCCGCACTATCTTTTAGCATTTCCCATACATATTCTGTCTTGATGACCCCATCCCAAATGATATTAATGCCTTTTTAAGTTTACTCATTCGAAACTGGTAAGATACCGTATATTGTTGAGTTTGTAATTGTTTTCCCACCATAATTCAATGGTTCTAAGACATGTTGGTTCAAGTTTCCATTATCAAACAAACATTCCATTGCTACACATTATATAAGAAGTATCATTATGACCATCCCTTTTAACTTGTTAGAACACTGAAAGCTAGAAACCTTGCGAGAAAATAAATTTTATTCCGAGAAACTCCCATGGGAAAGAACGAAGTAATCGTTGGGAAGGAAACCTCTGGTCAGTCGAGACCAAGATGATCTAGAGTCATCAGTTCAATCATAGCAATTGGAAAATAACATTGACTGGTTCAAGTGATTGCCGTTGTCACAGATCATCCGCAGGGGATAGACAAAAGGGGATAAGAATTATTGTCTTTTTACACGAGGAAGGGCAGTAGCAAATCTCGAAGCTGGATGTGTGCTTTTTAGAAAAAGGGAGGAGTGCAGATACCTTACTGCTTCTGAGAAGCCTTGGCAATGTTCTCCTTGACCCATGGATGCTCCAAGACTTTATCCAGGGCTAATCTCTCATCAGGGTTCTTCTTGAGAAGCTTGGTGATCAGATCACGGGCGCCTAGAGAGAAAATACCAAGGTAGATGGGTGTTCTCAAGCCAGTTAATCACGACAACCTTCCATTAGCTAAGCATTTTTCTTCTTCTAAGCTGGAGTATATATATATAAGCTCGGTTGACATTGCACTCACCCGAAGAAACAAAACTCGGCCAAATGATGTCTACGTTAGTAATGCGTTTGTAGGTTTCGGTATGTGAATTGGTTTCGAACGGAGGTTTTCCCACAAGAAATTCGTAGCACAGAATGCCTAAAGACCACAGATCGACCTTTTCGTCATGCGAAGATCCCACCACCATCTCCGGGGGCAGGTAATCCAATGTTCCGCAAAGTGTAGCTCGTCGAGAGGAAGGTGCATGAACCGACCACCCAAAATCGGCTATCTTTAGATGTCCCTTGACATCCAGGAGCAAGTTCTCTGGTTTGATATCACGATGTATTACCTATTGAACGGATTTAGGTTGAGCATGGGATAAGTAAATACACGTAGAAGATTCTCATTAAGCATGAGGTAGCCAACACTGTTAGAGAACAATGTGCACTCACTTTCATGGAATGACAATATCGGAGAGCCTTGGCCATCTGATGAATGTAGGAGGCGGTGAGTGTCTCGCTGAATCTCCCGGCAGGTTGTTTCTGCAAGTACTTGTACATCTCGCCACGAGGCGCATACTCCAAGATCAAGTAGACGCGAGTCTCGTCGTAGAAGTAGCCGAACATACGCAAAATATGTTCGTGTCGCAAGTGACTTTGGATTTCGATCTCTCGGCGGAGTTGATGTTCGACCTGGGCCTTCTGCAACTGTGACTTGAAAAGCACCTTGAGGGCCACTATGTATTTGGAACGCTTTTCTCGGGCCAAATACACGTTTCCAAATTTGCCTTTGCCCAGGGGACGACCAATATCGAAATCATCTAAAGTCCAACGGTTGTTGATCCCTCCTTTAGGATAATTGCTGCCAAACTGATTACCCGTCGAACCCTGAAATGGTTTATAGTCATTGTTGCTAAATAAATCCGTAGGAGCTGTGATCCATTCATTTCGCCAGAAGTTCACAGACAGAATCCAGCTCTTCAAAAAGGCGTTATATTAATCAATTACATAATGTATATCGTGACTCTTCCATAATGTTTAGGGGGTAAATATGTGAAAGAGAATGTACAATTCAATGATCCGGTCATGGACATTTCAAAGGAAGGAGTCCGAAGCTAAATTTACTGGAGGGAAAATGAGTTACTTCCCTCTAAAAAGACATCCAGTGTAATAACTCGAGCCAATATATGAAGACTTTTCGGAAGATTGAAGGGGCTGTAGCAATGAATAGGTGTCAATTTAATCTTTGGGGGAACAAAACAACCCCATGACAACCCTAAAGGAAATAAGATCAGTTCTTTTGGTGGGCCCAAAACATAAACCCGTGCACACCAAAATCAAAGTGACAGTACCAGTTTCGGTCGTGTCAGCGTGAGTTATTAATAATGTTAGACCAACACACCGGATTTTGAACGGCACCTAAATCTTTAGGGTGGCCAGGGCCCAAAGTTGGGCGTGCCACTCAGATTCTTGCCTTAACGGTAAAATGATGACCTCTCAAACTATTATTACCGTTGCAGATTTGACGGGCCCGGGAGCCGGCGCCGCCACATTTTTGGCCCGTGATTCCAACGGTTCACGAGACATGGCTACCAGTCGTGGTCTCTTAGGTCCGAGATCTCAATGGCCAAGTTCGCTTCTGGCTTCTTGCCTTTTGCTCTTCTTTCCCACAGATCGAGGGGACGACGGACCGAGCTCGAATGATCCCGAACAGGGGTGCAACGGGTGCAACGGGTGCAACGGGTGAGTTCAAGCCCAAGAACGACGTTGACGGTTTCGGTTTAAATGCCCGCGGAGATGGACTCGAATTCAAATCCTTATCATGGCCGGCCAGTCCACGAGAGGGTCCAACCGGTGCAACTCCCGAGGTAGACAGCAGACCAGGGAGGAAGTGCGGGACGTGCCTGACGAGCCTCACCGCAATGCTTGAGGAGGACACGGACGGAGGGAGGCACCAGTGGATGAGCTAGAGAAAGAACAGAACGAACGAGGAGCAGTCAAGTGAGCCAACGGTTCTTCAAATGAGACCTTGAGAGGCCATGAGAAAATAACAAGAGAGAGACAGTGGAAAGAAGAGGAGGTGCTTTAGCAGATTTTCTTACTGCATGTTAGATTAAATAACCGCAACGTTTCTGGCTCGCACTCGCTCGAGCGGCCAAACTTAAATTCAATGCGTCGATTGAACCAATTTAAAGTGCTTGAAGCACAGAAATTATTCAGACAAGTGACGGATTTTTTAAGAACAATATGTGCATGTTTAGATTCAAAACTATAATGCATTCGCGATTCAGGCCATGGTAGTGCATAACAAGGCAAAAAAAAACAAGTATCGTCCCTAAACAAGTCCCAGTCGCTTTACACGGTTTAACAACCTATGACACGCTTTGAACGCTTTTAGCCCCTCGCGGTAAGTTGACAAGGGAGTCACTGAAACCTTTAAAATCAGCCCCTTCGCAGAAAAGGAAGGGGACGTCACCATAAAGTTTTGAGAGGTCACTCGTACTTCTGAGCCATGAAAGCTCTTTGCCAAGGGATTGGATTACAGTTCCAGTTCATTTATCTATGAAAGGAATGGTTTTTGTAGCATTTCAATTTCATAAGCTGTCACAGTTTTACTCATGAACATACTTCAAAAATACTTTTAGCCAAAAAACCCTGTTTTTGAACTCAACTTTCGTCCGTTAAAATTTTCTAATTCTTACTAAATATTTTTTGACACGTTAGAAAAGTGTTTTGCCTAATATTGCGTTTTTTAGTACCTCTACTGTATTGGAAAGTACCCCAGTGACTTCCCAAAGTTTGTGCTGACGTCATCAGACAGCTGGTGCTCAAAAGAGTCGGGTAGGTGCGTCTGGTCAATTCGGTTGGAATTGTTGAGCTTATTGGTTACCAAAGAACGGCAGGTTATATGAGGATCAAGGATTTTCCCACTGGTTGGACAACAGATTTCGATTGTGACAGACCTACACATGGTTTCCGAACTTGTCTAGCTTGGTTTCTGGTCTGGCGTCCAATCTCTTTGTCCCAGTTATTACAGAACTGGACAAGTTGATCTTATTTGTCTTATGGGATCCTAACCCATGATAGGAGAGAGGCTGCTTCTCTTGCCTAAGTTTTTCATGGCAGCTTGGGATTGCAATGAATTAAAAAATGTGCCTCCTGCACCAACATTATTGAGCCCATGCACAGTCTAAAGTCTAAAGGCAGTCAATTCAACACAGATGTCACTGACCTAAAGGTAAACCCTTTAGTACGAGTAGGTTATGTTCAACCAAATTGGTAATTCAGCCATGTTTTTATTGGTAGAACTTTGGTTATTGTTGGTAATTCAAAGATTGCTTTTAGTTGGTTTCATTTAAGCTCATTTTACTTCTTCTGAATTTCTTTACAAAACAAACGTGGTTGATAACTAGTGATGGAGGCTTGCTGGGGTACCGTATTGGTAGAGCATCTGCTCTCAAATTTGCGAATCCCGGTTCAATCCCAGGTTAGCCAAGACCAAGCTTCTTTGCGGTATTTAAATTACAGCATGAGTTGCGGCTTAACAATTTAAATGAGCAAACCTGCGGTCATTCCAGAGGGTGAGGTAGTAATTAACATTGGCTGTGCTGATACGAAGCGGGAATATCCCTCAATTGGGACACCCATCATTCAGATGGCAAGCTTGCCAAGCAAGAGAGCTGTCATCTGACATCTTAACAAACAAAACAACTAGTGGTGCAGATTTCTGAAAAATGAAAAGGTACCTTTTCATCATCTAAAATTGGCGAATTTGGATGGAACTGAGAACCATGTTTTTCGAAAAAATACCTGGAACTGATACCTGTTTTTTTTCCTTCAATATACGGGTCTTGGCTTTTTTTAAACTAGCCTTTTAAAACTCGGATTTAACAGGTTTCTATTTCTTTCGTCTAGCTTTGATTACAAACACGAAAAAACTCTAATGCTCTATCCATTTGCAACATTTCATAGAAATGGAATCATCAATGCAGTTCTCAATATCATCAGGAGAAGCCATGACTGGGTATTTTTTTGCCCCTTTCCTTATGTAAGTCTTTCAAGGCATGTTCGGTAAGCTTGAATTTTTATCTGTGAAATGTGACAAGCACCGCCCACTAACTTTTGCTTAATTTGAATGAACTTTCTCTCATTTCAGAATTGAATAATAACTAATCAAAAATCATTAAACATCATTTCATAAGTTAGCATGTCTAAAGTTCCCCCTCCCCCAGTGAAAATGAGGCAAACAAACAACCCAGAGAATCTCCTGTTATAAAGCTTTTTTCGGTGTCTACTATGTACTGATATATGCAACTGAATATGTTATCTTCAACTCAAGTCACTAACTTTCCAAAGCTGTACAAAGACCATGTGCTTTTAATTGTTTGTTTTCCTATCCAACAATAATTTTCGCATTCTATTCATACCCTTTGGTGAAGACAAACATGTTTTGCAAGCATGCATCTGATTAGATTGTGACGCAATGCTGCAACGTCACCTACCAAGATTTCATGGATATGGAACCAAATTATTTTTTTCTTCTTTTCATACTACAATATTTCCATTGATTTAAACCATTTTGAGGTTGTCAGGACTTATTAAGGAATGCAAATGTGTACGTACATATGACGTCTTTTATTTATAGAAGGTGTCTCTGAACAACGAGTGGGGACAAAATTGAGGGGAGACAAAAACCAATCAGTTAAAAGGTTGGGAGATGCAACCTGGCAAAGATGGGCAGAGTGGTTTTGAGTGGTGCCCTTTTCTAAACGAAGGCAATTTTCGTCGATGAAGCGTTGTCGCCGTCTTGTTGAGATATCACATTTACAGCGTTCAGAGCTTGAAGTGCCAAGCGATTGAGACTCCGACCACGGTTATTAAATTCGTCGCACCGATCTCGCTTGTCTATGTATTGTTTGTACAGATTCGTCTCCTCGAAATCGCTTTGTTCCTGGAACAAAAGCAACAAAAGCCTCATGACTGAGTGGTGGCCTTTGATATCCGTTTCTTGGGCAAACCAACCGGCAAAGGCTTTTCAATACAATCACCACGTACAATACAGACAAATTAGCCACAAAACGGATGTGTTGCATCGTAAGCTCTTTTCTTTCGTTTTGATTATGGTTCAGTTTCTCATGTTCAATCAATATTTATGTTCTAACACAAGGCAGTTTTTGTCCAATGAAACTAAATATTTATAACCGTTAGAGCTCTATGTCTCTGTCCAAATAAATGGAGTTGCAATTGTGGAAACTATGAATGGAACTTGGAACATTAACACCTTGTTACGTGATGTTATCATCATTCTCCTAGCTAAGGTTGTTATGTAACAGAGATTCAACATTAAAAATGAAATTTATTTGAGACTACATATGTCAATAGCTTGTCATGTACCGGAAGTCCCTCACTGTGCCAATCAAAGAATAAGCTCCTCGAAGAGCTATTGAATGGATCTTCATAATTACTTATCCTATTTATCATGTTATATGTTTGATGTTCCGGAGAAAAGGAAATGAGTATTCCAAAAAATGGGTATGAAGTAAGGCTGAAATTGCCCTTGGACTTGACAGGATTCCAAGAGAGCAAATAATATCTTAAAGTGAATCTTGAATCTGTCGTGGCAACAATGTACAAATAGCTCTCACTCACCTTCTTCATGTAATTGATCATCAGAACGACGATTCCACATGAATAAAAAATGAGGACAGCAATGATGTAGAAGAGAGGATCGCCTTCGATTTCGCGTCTCTGGGCCTTGGTTAAAGTGGTAACGTTCTTCACCACGAGACGAATGTATTGTTCAAAGAGCGTGGCATTAAAGCAACCCTCTGGGAGCCCATTCTTGGCAGCTCCATCATGGAAAGGACCTTCACCTGAGACGGGATAATCAAACTCCGCACTTTGGATCGCCGAGGCCACCACCTGAGAAATATTAAGATCCGTCCTTGGATGCGAACTTGTCAGATTAGCAATGAAATTGATCGCACTCTCCGAGAGAGCTTGTGGCGTGGCCCCCATGGCTCCTTAGCTGTAGAGGAAGAAGGCTTCAGGAAAACATGTTGCTTCCAACACTTGGCAGATTTCCACTCCAAGGAAAGTAGCAGAGGTTCCAGCTATTTGAAGAGCCGAGCGGATCGACCACGGCGATGCTTCACTTGATCGAGGACAGAACCTTCTCGCTTCACTCTCTGTGGATGACAGGCAACGTGCAACCTCAACGCGAAAGAAAGGCCACCAACAACCGATCCAAAGAAGAGCGAACAAGCTCGTACGTAGACACTGAGTGACTGACTGCGTTGAAACGAAGGCTGTTCAACTAACCAAATCGTGGTGGGGGAAGTGATGTGGCGTGCTTCTCCAACTCAAAAGAGGATAACGACGAGCCTTCGACGAATACGACCCACTTACTTAACTTGTAATATCCTCTTGTTTCAGGAACAGAGAAGCAGAGAATATTTGCTTCCCTGGGGGATAGGTCGACAGAGAGGGAATAGATGTGGACCAATTTGGCCCTCTTTCATACAGTTTACTTCCATGAATAGGCTTGAAATCAAATTATTCACGGTCATGTGTCACTCATTTTCCTTCAGACGATAGATTAGTTCGGATGATTAGGTAGAACCAATTATGGCAAATGTAATGGTGGATGCCAATGAGGCCAAACCCAAGAGACTCAATATAATAATACATGCTTGCATGAAATGCCCTTTGAGCTCAATCGCCATGTACAAGAAGATGAGCATGGCCAAGAGAATCAGAAATAAGAGGGTGAGGAGCAAGAAACTAATCCATGGAGCCAAAACGCACGCAATGTGGAACAGACAATGATCCATGCCTGGAAAGCAGTTGCGATGGAAGTTGACGCACGGAATTCCGATGCTGAGGGAACAATTCTGACTTGAGCAAGCCATGAACGAAGTTCTTGAGCTTTAATCTGGAGTCATTTTTCCAATTTAGAATCCACAATTCACATCGTGAATTCACTTGGGGGAAAAGGCTTTTTGCTGAATTTGTCACAGCAATCCAAGGATAAAAACCCTCCTACAAACACCTGCCCCTTGATTTTGGATGAACAAGTTGATTTAATCTTTTAATAACATTTCAAACATAACAACAACATATGGATTGAAATAGCCTTGAAGAGGTAATTTGTTGCTGTTAATGTTTGAACTGATTTTAATCTTTAATCGTGTCAAAAATGCAATTGGAGCGCTATTTGCGACTAAATAATATTTTAGTCCATATCAATACAGCTCATATCATTGCTTTGTTATGGTTAAGCAAGTAAGTTTGTCCATTTTCTGGATGGATACATCAGGTATTTGTTCCATTTGGTCTGGATTCTGGAACCAAGCCATGAGAAATTCGGATTCATCTTTGACTTCGAGTCTTTTTTTTCTTTTGCGCAGGGACAGGGTGACCTATTTGAGAAAAAAATGCTGCATCTTTTCAGTAATCCACACGACTATTGGAACAAAAAATTCTAAATAACCCATTTCTGTAGAGACCTACTCCCTTTAACGCGTGAACCGAAAAGGAATATATTGGTAAAGGGACATCAATCAAATGACTTCTATTTCAGGATTAAAAGTTATTCGATATCTATGATTCACACATCCTTCTTTTGTTAACAATATTATTGAGCAATTGAGTGCAACTGCATGCGAGGGGAGATAAGGGCTCCGTGGAACTTTCCGCCGATCGAGCTGGACCGCGTTGTGCGTGCACATTATCATTTAAAACTTTCATGGGAGATAGACCAAAAGGAGAGGAAAGATCCTCGGGTTGGGACACTTTGATTGCCAAGGCTTGGGAGAACTTAGGCAGCACCACAGTGAAGTAAGGCTTATTGTTCTTTGATATGGAAGCCGGCTGAAGGCACTCGAGAAAGCGCTTTCCTCTATTGATCTCTGAGGGGGAACATATTCTGAGCGTAAACAAAAGTTTTGAAGAAGATTTAAGCCATTACCACTGGGCCTCTCGCGGTGTATCACTGAGCGGAAATGCCTCGACCCTACCGAAATAAGATCGTCCCACGGCAAATTTCCGACATTGGAGCCTTCATCTTTGTCACTATCATGATGCCTTTGACGTTTGCCTATGAGGTCAAGATAGTTCTCCCGGACTTGTACGAAGATTCCCCCATCTTCCATTACTTCCACATCTCCATGGGTTCGATTTTGCTGTTCAACATCCTGGGTAACTTCTGGCAATTGTGGCTCACGGATACAAGCACCCGACACGTGATCCTACCATCGGTCATCAAGCAGAAATGGGACTTTTGCGCCTCTTGTGAGGCGGTTCAGCCTCCGAGGGCGTGGCACTGTTCGGTGTGCGGCATATGTGTTTTGAAGCGCGAGCATCATTGCATGTTCGTGGGGTATTGTATTGGCCATCGCAATCATCGTTACTTTTGCATGTTCCTCTTCTACATGTGGCTAGGAGTGTGCTATTGCACCTTTTTCAATACCAAGTTCTTGCAAACCCAGATGACGTTCACGTGGAACATCTTGCCCAAGTTCATTTTCCCGCTCATCAGTTTGATCACGTTTGACATGTCCTGGCTCCAAGTCTACATCTTCTTTTGGAGTGCTCACTTTGCTGCCATGCTCTTGTGCACGGTACTCCTGTTGTACCACTCCAATTTGGTGCTGCAGGGTCGGACCACTCACGAAAATAACACCCGGAAGAACGCCTACAATTTGGGATGGAAACAGAACTTGACCGAGGTGTTTGGCGAGAAGTGGAAACGGGCAATGATGTTTCCTTTTATTGCCAGCAAGTTGCCTCATGACGGCGTCAACTGGGATACCCGTGATTCCTGGCACCTGAACGGTCCGAAAAGTAGATGAGGATTAGAGTTGACTTCATTGTTCTACGGTGAAGTTGACGCCTCGAAGGTCCGAATCACCGAGACCGCCAATCCCAATGGTTTGCCCGTGTTCAACCATAAGGACCCCAAAGAGTGGTTCCAAAAACGGGCCAATTACATCAAGATGGATTAGGAACATGATTAACGGAAAGTACGTTTTGTAATTAATGATCTCGGGAATTTTAATTCTCAACTTTGCAATAACTTGAAACTGTTGGGTATACCCAATTAAAGGAGACGTTTTTTTGTCGCTCACAAGCTCTGTGTATTTATTTTATTCTACAGAGGCAATAGCTCGACAAGCAATAGCACAATGGTATTTGATAATGAGGATAATATATGTCGTATATGGATGAGAGTCAAGAATATCATGTTTTCTGTTTGAAAAAGAGCAAAAACACATTGGAAGAAGCAGACATTTGAATCCTTTTGTCTACCTGTATCAGAAAGTACAAGTTTTGAAGTATGCACGCACATGTGTCATCGCTATCCATTTAGCGGGTTATTCCAGATTTCAAGTCGGATATTCCACTAAGCACAGTTCATTCATTCCTGATATGTTGATCTTGAATTGGTTGCTCCTGTGGATTCCAATTCAGTTGTAAGGAAAAGCGGAGTCCCTGGTCTTACTCAACCCTCTAACAAGCATAAAAGTCGTATTCAGGTTCTTGAAACCTGTTTTAATGAGATCGAAGAAAGAGTATAAAAATATTGCAGGCCGAATGTGCCGCTCCATCTGTCTTTCATGTCACTTTGCACTCCAGTTCTCAATTCGGTAGCCGTTCAGGGCCAAGTGAGCACGTACGTAGTATATACACAAAAGGCGAGAACGGACGGAGCAAAAAATAATAATTCATGCAACTTGAGATTAGAGGAGGATCGAAGACACACATTCCAACAATTGTTGTTGTTGATGTTGTTGTTGTTGTTGTTGTTGGTGTTGTTGCTGATGATGATGATGGTGCTGTTGTTGTTGTTGCTGCTGCTGAGAGGTGATTCCCATGAAATGAGCATTGTTGGGAGGCGATCGTACGCCCTCAGACCAATCCGAGTGAGATTGTGGACTGGCCGAGCTCCATTGCCCAGGGGAGTCTGGGCTTGGAGTTAGAATGTTGCCCGAGGATCCATCCCCCAGATGAGGACCGTTATTGTGGGGAGGAGTAGGATACATGAACTGTTGTTGGGGCTGCTGTTGTGGACTGACAAAGTGTGCCGCCATTTGAGCGGCATCATGGGAGAAATCAAACGTGCCCTGATGGCGTTGATGGGTGGCACCTCGCATAGCAGCCATATGGGTGGGCGAGGTGGGCAACTGAATGGACCTTGCGGACTTGACTGGAGACGTATTTGTTCCCACCAAGCCTTGGCAATCTTGTTGTTGTACTGTTTGTTGTTGTTGATGTTGTTGTTTTTGCTGATGCTGTTGTTGTTGTTGTTGTTGCTGTGTGGATGCTGATTGAGGCGGAGACAGGTTATGGTTGGACTGGATGGAGGATGGTGGAGAGATCATCCCATGGTTAGGCGGTGACATGGCATTGGCCTGAGACGAGAGAGGGGATTGCATTCCAGACAAGTTGGAATGAGGTGGGGACAAATTGGGATTGTTGCTATAGTTGGCCATGGCTGCGGGCATGGACTGCTGACGGGAATGAGGCTGAGTCTGTTGCTGTTGTTGCTGCTGTTGTTGTTGCTGCTGAGCGCCCATCAAGCTGGCGTTACCGTTGAATCTGGAATATTGAGATTCCAGACTAGATTGGCCAGGCATTCCACCTTGGAGGGTGTGCATGGATCGCGCTGTCACCGCCGCCTCGTAACTCGGAGGTTTGACCCCTGTTCCGTTTTGAGAAGCCATCATTTCTTCCAAGTTAGGCTGTGAGAGTGCCATTGGATGTCCATAGCCTCCTGGAGCATCGAAAGAGGAGTTATCCGGAGACAACATACCTCCCATGCCTTCATTTTTCTTCTGTTTTAGACTGGGTTTCCTCTGCTTGGGCAACGTGGAACCGTTCAGTCCCATTCCGCTCAGGTCTTCAGGGCTAAAAGAGCCTTTGGAGCCGTTCATACCAGGCTTTTTCTTTCCTCGAGCTTTGGCCACACCCATCATGCTTTGAGTTCCCATCATTCCACTTGGAGGTGAGTTGAGCAGCTGATGTTGGTTGGAAAATTGATGTAACGACGAGGTCATCTGAGGAGCTGGAGGAATATGGTCTTCAAGTAAGTTCACAATGTCATGATGCATCTTTTCTTGGGCAATATGCACAGGCAGACGGTCCATATGATCTTGAATGTCACGATTGGCACAATGGTCTAAAAGAGCGCGAACGGCTTGATAGCTTCCTTCCTTGGCCGCCAAGAAAGTAGGCGTCTCGTCCTTCGTATCTTGGGCGTCTCGATTTGCTCCATTGGCTAAAAGAACATTTACTGCTTCCACATTGTTCACGGAAGCGGCCCAATGAAGGGCAGTTTTTCCGTTGTCGTCGGCCAAGTTGATATCCGCATCGGCCTCGATCAGTTGCTCGACCATGCCTTCAATGGCCAAGCGAGCAGCCAAGATCAAAGGGGTCGTACCGTCAAAAGTCTTTGCGTTAAGATTTGTGGCTCGGTTCTTCAGGAGGATATGGAAAACTCCTTGGGCATCGGCAGCGACGCATGAATGCAATGGAGAGCGTCCAGTATTATCTTGAGCATTGGCATCCGCACCGTGGTCCAAAAGTTTCTTGGCAGCATCGGCTCTAGCGTATCTAGCGGCTAAATGCAATGGAGTCTCTCCAGTCTTGTCCATATGAGTGTTGATATCTGCACCTTGATTAATCAAGTCTTGGATTACTGCAGGCGAGGAGTCATCATCTTCGAGGTTCTCAATGTCACCCGTGTCTAATCCACCTCCACGGAAAGAGGCAATCATAAGTGGAGTCATGCCCATGGGACCCTTGACGTCAACATCGTTGGGAAGTTCAGGTTTGATTTCAGCTTGTGGGGGCGTAAGTGCGCCTAAGATGTCCGGATTGCGAATGTCAGCCGCATTGAGATGCTGTTGTGTCCATTGTCGAGAATCATTGTCGTCATATTCAGTCATGATGGTCTGCCCGGAGGAAAATTCCCCACGGCGTTGCTTCTTGGCAACAGGGTGTTGTTCGCTGGGGTCATCGTCTGACCAGCCATCATTGGGATAGTCCATGTTCATTGTGGAAGGATACTTGCTTCCAACACCGAACATTTCTTGGCCATCAGCTCCGCGTTTGCCAGGTCGAAGAGCTGTGGCTCCCGCGGCGTTCATGAATCCTTCAGGGAACCACGTGATGCCCTTGGCTTTTCTCTTGTTGGTTTGAGTGATCACACCAAGTACAACCACTATCAAGGCCAGGATAGTCACGCCAATGACTACTCCAGTCACCTCGGAGTTTCCTTGATTCCCTCCTCGACCTTCATCCCCAGCTCCAATTTCTACGATACCCCAATCATCGGAGAGCTTTTCGGCACCAATCATGGCGGAAATCAAGTTTGCGTAACCCTCGGCGGTATCAAAGCAGTGCTCTCCCGTCTCTTCTTGGCATTTGACGTTGTCAATCTCCAAATACACAATGATCCCGAAATAACCGGCAATCATGTTGGGTTGGGATCCAATGTTATAAGCATAGTTGACGGATTCCAAAGCCGCAGGGTCAAATGGTTGAACCATGGATTTTCCGTTCTCGTCCCGTTTGATTTTGAAGTTCGTTCTCATTACCAACGAGAGGTAGCGTTCGAATCTCTTTTGCATCTCTTCATTGAAGGAATCCATATTCATTGCTAAAACCACGTAGAAACTGCCAGGAATAATTTGGCTACGTTCGGTGGGGGCTTCACAATCCAGACCATCCCAGCCGCATGCGGCGTTGTTACATCGTTGATCGCAATGATTGTTGCCGAAGTGCTCAGTACAAAACACGTCGTAGGTCGGATTACATTCCATAACGGAGGAATCGCAATCCCGTCCATCAAAAAGACAATCCTTACTGTTGCAACTCTCGTCACAAAATCCGTCTTGGAAAACTTCCCAACACTTCTTGCCACGGCTTGTAGCATTGCAATTCTTCCATGGGTTCAATCCGATTCGGCAATCCCCGCCATCATAGTCGCAGAATTGGTTATTGCATTCCTCATTGCAAATATTGTCACCTTTCTTCAGGGAGCATTTATTTTGCTCACATTTGAGCTTCTCGGCACCCACGTCCCAGATGATGTTGGGATTGACCATGTCGACGCCCCCTTTAGAGGTTGGATCATTGATTTCGCAATTCTTGCCTCGCCATCCCTGATAACAGTTGCAATCAAAGTCACCCAATTTATCGATGCAGGTCCCTTTTAGACAAGGACTATACTGGCACTCATTCAAGTTGTCTTTTTCGCATTGCTTTCCACTGGTTCCGTGAGAACATATGCAGGTGTATCCCGAATTTCCGTCCACGCAGGTTCCACCGTTATGACAGGGAGAGCTATCACAACTCTTGCCTGAGAATTCACAATTGGCCCCATAAAATCCCCGGGGACAGATGCAGTGGTGTCCTGATCCAGTATTAGAGCAAGCACCCCCATTTTGACAGGGACTGTGCTGGCAAAAATTGCGTTTGGTCTCACAATGGCGACCTTGCCATCCAGGTTTGCAGTTACACTGATAGTTGTTAACCAATTGAATGCATTCCTTGGTTCCTAAAGGTGAGCAAGGGCTAGACAGGCATTCATTTACATCACCCTCACATCTCGGGCCGACGAATCCTGGACGGCAACGACATTCATAGGCACCGATTTTGTCCAAGCAAGTTCCCCCATGATGGCAGGCTCCTTCAAAGCATTCGTCCTTATTGATTTCACAGAGGATTCCCTCGGTTCCATGAGGGCATGAGCATCTAAAATCGTTGACCAAGTCATGACATAAGCCGTTGTTCTGGCACGGGTTCGGGTCACAATCATCGATGTTAAATTCACAATTCTTGCCTTGGAACCCGGGTGGACAAGCGCATTGGTGTGTTCCAATGAGGTCTTTGCAAGTGGCTCCGTTCTGACAAGGCTGAGAGAGACATTCATTGACCTCGTTCTGGCAGTAGGATCCATAGTATCCTTCCGAACAGAGGCACTCGTGGCTATTTCCAATCTCGCGGCAGTGGCCTCCATTCTGGCACAAATTTTCCTGGGATACTTTTCGCAACCTAGCGGCAACGGAACAAGACACTTGTCGGACATCACACACCTTGCCAGTCCAACCATCCAAACAATCGCATTGGTAAGAAGTGCCAACTTGGGAACAACGAGCTCCATTCTCACAAGGCTTCTCATTACACCAGTTCACAAGTTCTTCACAATTACTTCCAGTTCTTCCACTTGGACAATGACATTTGTAAAAGCCATCGTGGTCAACACACGTCCCGCCATGATGGCAGGGGTTCTTGTCACATTGGTTGATCGATGATTGACAGTAGGCTCCAGTGTAGTCTTGAGGGCAAACACAATTGAAAGAGTTAATTCCGTCGATGCAAGTACCGCCATTCATGCAGGAGCTTTGGGTGCAGTCCTCATCGTTAATTTCGCAATGAGTCCCGGAAAACCCACTTCGGCATTCACAAGTGAACGAGTTAACGTAGTCGTGGCAAGTGGCTCCATTGAGGCACGGATTTGCGGCACACTCGTCAATGTCTTTCTGGCAGAGATCCCCTCCGAATCCGTCGACACAAACACATTTAAAGCTGTCGATGCCATCGATGCAGGTCCCTCCATTCTTGCAAGGAGAGTTGGCGCAATCATCAGAATTCAATAAACAATCCCGACCTTCAAATCCCGGCTGGCATTCACATTTATAGCTGCCATCTGTATTGATGCAAGTCGCTCCGTTGCGGCAGGGCCTATTCAGACATTCGTCAATATCAATGTCGCAATGACGTCCGGTGAACCCCAAAGGACAGGAGCAGAAATAATCTCGATAGTTGGACGACGGTGAACAGGTAGCTCCATTCGCACACTTACTGGGGGAACATGGGTCCATCTCAACCTCACAAGTTTTGCCGGTAAATGGTGGCTCACAAACACACTTGAAGTCATTGATGTGATCGATACAGGTGCCGCCATTACGACAAGGTTGGAGTTGGCAGTCGTCGATGTTAGTTTCACAATTCTTGCCGGTGTAACCCTCTGGGCACTGACATGAGTAAGCGTTGAAATGGGACCGACAGATCCCACCATGTTGGCAAGGATTGGACTTACAATAATCGACTTCGTGCTCACAACGTTTGCCTTCATAGCCCGGTTTGCACTGACAAATGAACTCGTTGAAGCCGTTCTCACACGTTCCACTATTCCGGCAAGGGTTATTGGCACATTCATTGACATCGGATTGGCATCGAGGACCGTAATAGCCTCTGGGACAATTGCACTTGAAACTTCCGACCATATCAATGCATTCACCCTGGTTCAAACAAGGCTGGCTGAGACACTCGTCGATTTCAGACTCACAATTGACACCCATGTAACCAGGTCGACAATGGCATTCGTAACTATTGATTCCGTCAATGCACTCCCCATTCAGACACGGATTGGAGTAGCATTCGTTGATGTTGTTTTCGCAGTTCTGGCCCCAAGTTCCCTTGAGACACCGACATTGATACCCGTTGTTGAGATCCTCGCACTTGGCGCCGTGCTGACATGGATTGCTGTCACATTCGTTGACTTGCTTTTCGCAGAGGTATCCAGTGTAACCCGGGTTGCATTCGCACAAGAATGAGTTATCCCCGTCAATGCACCGGCCGTTCCGACACGGGTTACTGGCACAATCATTGCGATTGACCTCGCAGAACTTCCCTGAAAAAAAAAAAAATGATCATGTCGATGATTCCAGCTATTTCAAAATGGAGTTCAATCACGTTACGTCTTATTTTCAGTGATCATGCAAGGAACTCGAAACATTATAGGCTTCAGGCTCTTTTCCCACATACTTTGACCGGCTCTGATCGACAGAAGTGTTAAGAATCAACACCAATCACGATGGATTGCCCACTTACCAGAGAAGCCCACCGGGCAATCACAAGAGAAGGAGGCAAACGAGTCGCGGCAGGTTCCCCCATTTCGACAGGGACTGTTTTCGCATTCGTCCACATTGGTCTCACAGTTCTGTCCTTTAAATCCGTTGGGACAAGTGCATCGATAGCTGTTGATCAAATCCGTGCAAATGCCGCCATTTCGACAAGGATGGGAAGCGCATTCATCTTCGTCGGTCTCGCAATGAGGTCCAGCGTAACCTGAGGAAAAACAGAAAACAAAAGTGTACTTTTCAATTAAACCAAAACAGAAATATTGTCCGAATTCTCCTCATTTCTGAAAGAATTTGCTGCTTCACAGGAGTTCCAGATGCATTTTTAAGCTATGAAGTCATTCTCTCACGATGCAACTTCCAAAAAGGAATTCTTCTCTGGGCCAAAAAAATTGACCAAAACAATGGCCAAATAACTGCTTTGTCTCCAATACTGCGTTTCATTTAGTTAACTGGTTGAGAAAAAGACTAGCGCATATCACTCCAATTAAATTTGGCGGAGCTGGAAAACCGTCACCAAGACCCAATTGAAAGATATGAAGTTGCCCATTCCATAGTGGATCAAAACATCACAATGCTATACATCAGACACTCTGACATGAAAACAAATCCTGATCACGTAGGGGATCGTATGTCTGTCCCTAAATCTCTTAAAAGACTAATATGGATTATCGAATGTGAAAGAAGTATTAGGTGTGGAACACGTTCCGCCGCGTCTTCATGAGGGAACAATAAAAAATGATGGCAGTAAACATATGCCACGTCAGCTACTTTTTGACACGCATTTCCTTCGAGCAATCAAAATGAGGGAGAGAGATCACATCTAGCATCTGGTTTATGATTCATAAGCGGATGCCCATTAATAACGATTTCAGGAATTTAAATCATCACGCAAACCCAACAGTGAAACTCGGTCTCAACATTTTTAATGTCATCCTGTCTTTCCGTATATTCCCACCGCCTGTCCACTCCAAGCACCTTCGACCAAAACAATCCTCAACTTTCAAACTTGAGCTTGAACGGACCGATAGTACCCTGATTGCTCTGGAATGAAGCCACCCTCGGTCTCACCCCTCTATGAACCTCCCCACACTTCAGCCGGTCTATCCCGAAGGCGATCTCATTGCAACTTGAAACAGAGAGGGGGTGAAATGTTGTTGTCGGAGAGTAGCTTGCCAAGGGACGCTTCGAGCAACCCTCTCTCGTCCTCATGATTGGTGGATGAATTCGGATTCAGCTGCAGTCCCGAAGGATGGAACTAGTGAGGGGAAATCGAACAGGAAGGCGTTGGACAACTGGTACTTTGTTTTGCCCTGTGTGGGGAGGGAGAGCCTCCAGACCGTGGGAACAGATGAGAGAAGCTTTGGAGGATTGAGTAAGCAGGCTACGGCGGAGGAGCAGAAATGCGAGGTTTGGCGTCCCTCAAGGATAAGGTTTGTTGTCACCATCGGACAATTTCAAGTTTCAAGCATCGGTCATTCTTGATATTCCTCTTCATCTAGATCTACATGTACATTTTTTCGAAGTGATGTCAGTCAAATCTTGAGTCAGGTGGTTTGAAAGTGAATGACTGATAAAAATGTACACATATGTAGTTGAAATTGTGCCATGCAAGAGAAGCTCATGTGTGGCCTCTGTGCCGAGGGTCATTTGAAGATTTGAATCCCGCCCTTGAATGGCATATCGACATTGAGTAACAAGCGGGGCTAATCGCTTTCCTTTGATATCTTGATTCCCATTGAAAGGAGGAGACTTCAAAATTTGATTTAGTGCCTGCGTCGCACATCGGAAACGTCTTGAGGTTCCCCTCAAAAATGAGACTTGAAGCCAGCTTTTATGCCTTTATTCTGCGTCCATGACATCGGGCAACAATGCGCTTATTCAAAGGCTAGTATGTATGTAGTCTGAGCAGACGCTGAATGAGCACCAACCTCACCATATTGGAAGGGCAAATGGGGAGAGAGACGCCACTTTAGAGTTGCTGAGAAGAGCTTTGGTCCATTGGCGTCTAGTCCAAACCAAGAGGGATATATCCAAGCTCAACCCTCTGGAAGCTCTAGTAGCTCTAGAAGCAGCTAAAGGAGTGCATACCAGGCAAGGGGGACAACAGGTTGACCTGGGTGGTGACGATTCGGGCAGCTTCGGCCGCAACGTGGCTTCCTGCCTTTTGCCGGCAACTATACCCAGTTCAAAACCACGGATGTCTGTTGAACGGAGGAATTGTGAACTCACTTGACGGAGCAGAGGGGCGCCAAGGGCAACATGCATACATACAGGTGCCATATCAGCAATGGCTACGAATGACGGGATGGAGAGAGAGAGACGGCCAAAGAGACCAGCTCCACCAAGGTAGAGAGTTGCCGTGATTGCTGCTCCTACCCACTGAGCACCACCTAACTCGACACTGAACCAACCCCGACTCTCAAAGTGATGATCCTTGGCACCCAAGACACAAGAGGGCAGGATTGAAGAGTGGGTAAGAGAGAGGGAGGAAGGGGGGAGCAGAATTTGTGGTGGAACCCGGGTCTTTCCCCAGCTCTTTTTGACCAAGTTAGGTCAATTTTCATGCTCAAAACATGACTTGACAGAGAAATAGACAATCTTCTTTCGCTCAGATCAAATTGGAATCAGCTGAAAACATATACATGTATACTATACATAGAATTGATTTGAGTAAGGAATAATTCGATTTAATTAAGCCTCATCTTTTCCAAAACGACTTATCTTGTGTTAGTCGAAACAAGAAAGGCAAAGGTACTTGATGCACGAGTGTAGAAGAAAAAAAGGACCATTCTAACCCTCAACTTGAACTCACTGCGCTGCCAGCTCGTATTCAACAGGTAAAGAAATTGGACTCTTTGACCTGATCTACCTGGCAAATGCCTGAAAAAAGCCATAAAAGCTGGACAATCTCGACCGCCTCAGCCACTCTCGGGGATGGAAGCATGTCAAGATTACAAAATTGACCATCTTTCTTTCTTTCCTCTTTCGTTCGTTCTTGCGCCGTTCGAAACATCCTTGAAGCCATTGAGATTCTTAACAAGCCAAAAATATCTTTATCCCCAACTAGCTCCCGTCACACGCCAAATCTAAGAATAGCTCAAGATCATGTTGAGTCTCAATAGAACTGATAGGATTCAAAGAGTCATTACATTTATCGGCGAATTAACGAGTGTATGCAAACACAAACGACACGACGTACGTTTGGGTGGTGCTAATTCGTTCGCCTTTTTACGTACCTTCTCCTCAATAACCCCAAACTGTAGCCCGACTGCGTACCACTCCTCTGTTGATCTTCCAAATCCTTTTTCACCTATCATTATTTCTTGTGCCAAGCATTAAGTCACCTTCTTTTCACTCTTCCCATGAACCCTATAAATGTAGAGAGTCGACAGGCCGATCTTCTCCAAGAGCCTTCCGATACTCGCTCCCAATACGTGTATAAATGTAGTGGTATGTGTGTGCCTTTGCATTCGGCTCAAGCCGGAGGTCTCGAATAATATAGTGCCCACCAAAACATGAAGTCAGTCAACAAGTATCCATTTGCTTGCTCGCTTTTTATTTTACCCGAGTCTTGAAGCGTGGGAAAGAGTCTTGGATGTTTGACTACTATCTACTACTACTTCTACTTCTACTACTTCTTTTAGGACGACGACGACGACGACGACAACCTCTCCTAAGACAAAGCCATATTATCATGGTGGTATAAGCCAACCCGCGTCCGGTCCAGCACTCGCCATGATCGCACGGACTCACTCCTCATCAACCAAAAGAAAAATAAGAAGAAGACCAACCGAACAACCAAGCAACCAACCAAGCAACCATCCAACCCACTAACACGACCATCGCTTACTACTACTACAACAATAACAACAACAACACTCATCCATCCACGAAACAGTTGGTACAGGAGGGAGATGGGGGATGACTACCTAGTATAGTAGAGTACGTAGTAGCTGGTGTAAGCGCGTGTGTGTGTGAGCGAGTGTGTCGAACTGGCACCAACTACCTGCAGCTCCCTCCTCCAGTAAAATGGCTAGTGCCAGGACCACTTTGGCTTAGGTACCAAATTCCCTCAAGTGTCTTCTTGTCGACGGGGAAGAGAAGGAGAGGGGGGAGGAGGAGATGTTTTGTTACAAGGGTAGAGTTGAAATCAACCAAAAAGGCTCATACAACGCGCTTCCAAGAGGAGATACGTCCAAGACTTTTAACCTGCTCTAATTAATGGCTAGACTTGGTCTTCCATGGAATTGAGCTTCGGATCAATAGAGCAGACCTCTTTTTGAGAGATTGCATTCGGATGTTCGAGGCATCGGACTACACTACTGGGTACTGTACGTATGGCCACGTATTGACTTCTTTTGATTGTGGCCAAATCTGATGCGCCTGTTAGCGAACAAAAGCCACAAAGCCAAGTAAATCAATTGCCAAAGATTAAGACGCTGAGCGCAAATCTCCAAAAAATGACGTGATCTGGCTATTACACTTCATTGAGCACAAAATTGATAAAAGAAGACCCATCACCACACACACACACACGCACACCACTACCACAAAAGCTGAACACGACAAAAAACGGTCAAATTTCAGAAGAATGGAATGACTTCATTAAAGCGACATTATCAGATGAAACACCTCTTGGTCGCCGTGTACTCTCTTCATCATTCATCATGTCAGTATAGCTTCGATGGAAGAAAAGGCTACATAAGAGAATTGTGCCAAAAAACAAAACAAACATTTATAGCATCTCTAATCGCCAATGTTTCGATAATGCTTTCAAACCCAAGAAACGGAATAGTCAAGTAACTGGTGCCACTATCTCTCTTCAACCCCTCATCATCGGTCTACCATACTACTCTATAATGAGGAAGGGGCAGGTGTTCGGAAATCTTCGTATCTTCTTACGACAATAGCTTGGTTGGGCGCGAGGGGCTCGAAATTGTGAGTACTCAAAGCCATCTAGCACTGATGGACAAGCACGGCGGCTTCCCCCACTGACGCCTATACAATAACCCTCATCAACGAGTCTTGGGTAGTTTTCAAAACGTCCAACCCCGATCCCAATCAGCAGCAGTGAAGTTTTTTTTTTTTCAGAATTCGAACTCCTCTCCCGGCTAACCAAATCCTTCCAAGCGAAGGAAGGAACTCAAGTTGAAGGAGCGAGATAAGAAATGGGTCCAGAGGTCCCCTGGTAGCACCCTTCGTATGTTATCTAATTTCGTCAAGATTGACTATATCTTATACTTCGATCGACTTACCTGGCATGCAAATGCATCGGAATCCGCCTCTCTCATCGATACAAGTGCCTTCATTTTGACAAGGGTTCGAGTCGCACTCATTGATGTTCACCTCACAACGGGGACCAGTGAAGCCAGGGGCGCAATCGCACCGATAAGAACCGGGGGTATTAACACACTTGCCATCATGCTCGCAAGGCGATCCTGGAAGAAAAAGGGGGGCATACGTAATCAGTCAATGTATTTCTTAGACTGGTCTCGTTTTGACCCACTCACCTTCGTTACATTCGTTGATGTCTTGATTGCACTCGTCGCCGACGAAACCCTTGAGACAGGAGCACTTGTAGCCTCCCGTGACAATATCCGTCTCGCAAATGGCTCCCGCATTGCACGGGTTTGAAGCACAGGCATCATTCAGATGGCACAATAGACCGGTTTTACCTGGTGGACATTCACAATAGTAATTGGCCACCCGATCATGACATGTTCCGCCACCCAAGCAAGGCATCTGAGAGCAATCGTTCACGTTGTTTTCGCAATTTGTCCCATTGTAGCCATTGACGCAAATACAGGAGTAGCCATGATTTGTGTTGGCACAAGTGGCCCCATTTTGGCAGATATCCGGATGGAGAGCACATTCGTCTACGTCTTCCGAGCAATATTCCCCTGTGTATTCTGATGAGCATTCACACGTGTAAGTTCCAATCCCGTCAATGCACCTTCCACCGTTTTGGCAAAGGTTTCCAGCGCAATCATCAATATTGACCTCACACCGCTCTCCGCCAAAGCCTAGAATAAATGAGCGAATCGTCATAAAGGGACTCGCTATGGAAAATTGGTGGTAAAATTCTTAATGATCAGAGCCAAAGAGGGGAGAAATCTCTTGAGACATGGTGGGAAAGTCGAAATTGGTTCTTTTTTTGCACTTCCACAGTGATTCGGCTCGAACCGTTCGAGTTGCAAGAAGGGCGGTGCTGCTCAATAGCTCTGTCAACCAAAAAGAATTTCCTAGTCATTGACATTCTATTGCTAATTGCCTACACTAACAAACCTCATTTGGTGGTTCTCACGGTGTCTCAACCCATAAAGCAAGTGAAACTACTCACTACATTAGAACCACTCTCTTGCTGGTCTTAAAAGACCCCATCACCCACCCAGAGCCATTATAAGTAGCATCATTCTATTTCTCATCTTTCTCTCATTCACATCGCATTATTTACCTTGTAAACACGACATTTTCGATACAACCTTCTCTTTTATTGGTCTCCTTTGTCATATTCAAATGGTCTCGTCGAGAACGAACCAATCTGTATTGACGCTCCTAGTACATAGATGATGAATGCGAAATTTCAATTCCTTTTCGACTATCGTGAGAAGATAACCCAGGCTATCGGTCGGTTGACGACCAACGACCAGCTAGCTAACAACTGACCAAGATTGCATGTAATCTCCAGACTCAAAAAATCATCATCGCTCTTCTCGAGTCTTGGGAAAGGGTGATGGACTCGCTCTTGATTGCTGTTTTCCAAAGCAGATTGACTCACAGGGGATGAAAGATCAGGGGACAAGATGGCAGAGGAGGGAATGACAAGAAGGTCTCCATGGCCCATGAAAATACTCTGGTCGTAATCCTCGGTGTCATCTTGAGAATGATGGCATTTTAACAAAGATAAACAAGAGCAAACACTAGCAGCTTCCCCAAAAAGTTCCTTTTTTCTAATGGTCATGGATTGCTCGTTCTAACAAAAAGGTGAATGACTCAGCAGCTCTCTCGGTTGTTGTCAACAACATCCCTTAGGTCCTCGAAGTCTCCACACCGAAGAGCCCTCAATTCCTCCGAAGAACTTGAATGGCTCGTGAAAAGCTCAACCGTAAACCGAGATGACACTTTTTGAGCGTTCCTTCTTTGAATGGGGGATAATCACGAGTCTGGAGGGATGGTCTAACCAAGGCACAGCCAAGAATTCTTCAAAGTTATCACTAGTCACATCCTTAACCAGACTTGTTCATTTTACAAATCGGGGCTCCTTCCTTATTGTGTTAATAGACAAAAGAGCATAAGCTTAATTAACAATCAGCTCCCCCTCTCTTGTACCCAAGGACTAAACACTATGGCACATTTCAAGGAGCTGTCCTCTCGCCACCCAACACAGGGGCTGAGTATAATGGCCAACTAATTGAACTGGTCGAGATCAGTTTCCATACCCAACGGAATTAGTTGGTGGAGCATGATTTTATTTTTTAGCATCGCTTGGACATGCTCCCCATGAAATTTAGTCCAGATTCAGGAGATCGCCATGATGATGATGATGATAATGATTACAAGCCAACGAGTTAAACACGCCTGAGAAAGTTCCCAGGCTCCTTCTCTTCAACCGAGCTCCAAGAAGGAGTGTTCCAAGTGAGAAACAAACAAAAGTGGCAGAATGAGAAGAGGAAATCTTTACCGAGGTCATGACCACTTAAACGTGGGTCATTGTCCTGATGATAAAATGATCGTTTTCCCTCTTTCTTCTTCCCCTTCTTCCCCCTGAAACAAACGATGGACAGAGGGAGCGAGTCTCACAATGGCAAATGAAATTGAGTCAAATCAGGACGGCATTAGTCAAAGGGATTATCGGGAAGACAGTCAAGAGGTAGATTCAATTGAATGAGATTCGATTAGACTCGGGACAAAGATTGTAGTGAACGAAGACTGTCTTGGACCTTGATTACGAGTGAACAGCTTCTCATCTGCTTGACACTTGTCGATGATATCGTGTCTTCTCACTCTTCCTCCCCCTTGGTCTCTCGATGCCTGCCTTGGAAAGTAATTTGAGCCTTTTTTTCTCTTCAATCCAGATGCTCTTTTATGGCTCCTCCTCGGTCTGCCTTGTCTGCCACTGACTGCATCTTTCTCCCCACTCTTCTCGTGTCTATTGAAGATTTTAGGAGAGCTGTTCCCTCTCACAGAAAAACATAGCCTGAAGAGAGAATCTTTCTTTCTTTCTCTCTTTCTCCTCTCCCGGGTGTCATTCTGTCTTTTTGTATTGCCCCGGGGGTCTGGGTTCAGAAACGAGATCTCGGATTGAAGGAATAACAATGGTTTTCATAAATGTGCTGACAACACGAGAGCCATCATCTTACATTGGGGAGGGGGCAGAACCAGGACTAGGATTTTGCAGGTGCAACGCCAACCACTTTTCTCATCACAATAATATCATCAAGGCAATGATTTTCTTCGCCGTCAACGAGGACTTGCGGGGTCAAGGCTTCGGGTCAAAGCCACCACGCACCAGCATGAGAGACATAAAGCATAAAAACCAGACCAACATCCGGACCCCCCAGAGAATCCCACAACAGCCTAAACCATTTGGCTTGGAAGCTCTCCTTCCATTCTCATGATCAGACCGCGATCTGTGCAACAAGAGAGAGAGAGAAAGAAGAGCGAGTTCAGCAATGAAGCCTTAGTTCACAATAGATGATTCATGTGTTTGGAGTCTTTAGAAAATGATGGACTAAAACCAATTCGGCCAATGTAGAAACAACGCGCTCATCATCCATCCGTTTCCACTCCGGGCTATATTTCTCGCACCCTAATAGCAACAACAATCCCCCTCAATTGTTCCCCTCTAATCTTGAATTAGTCGTATACCTTGCAAAGTGGTGAGAAAAGAGAAACCTAAAAAGCTGTGGAATGCCGACCGTCAAACAAATTTAAAATCGCCAGGATAACACGAGTAGCTGTTTCAGACATATTTAGTAGCCGAGAATTTTCCACCGATTCGATCCAGAGCGACCATAAATCATGGACAATGAGCTTCGGATTGGATAAAGATCCAAGTAAATCTGAGTGGACTTACAGACGATCGCAGGGTCATTGAAAAATAAGAAAGGATGTTTTTCTACTCACCAATCGGACAGGAACATTGGTATTGGAAGTTGTCCATGTCAATGCAGCGTCCGCCATTTTCGCAGGGACTGGGATTGCAAGGGTAGAACACGTTCTCACAATTCTGACCAGCAAAGCCTTCGTCACAACGGCACCTGGAATAGAACACAAATAAGTCTTGAATCAGAGCCGCTGCCGGTGAGGAAGTGATCGGGTAAGGTGGTAGCTGAATGGGCTCCCACATGGTCAGCATTTCCATTAATATCACGAGCATCATGCACTTTTCTAATGAAAGAAAGACTCTCTGGGCAATGGGGATGACTGTGGACAACTCATTCACTGTCTTTCTGTCTGTCTGTCTGTCTGTCTGTTGGCTCTTAGAATGCTGGTCACAGAGGAAGGCACTTTATGATGGTCCAAACGACTCTGAGATGATATTCCAATTCAGAATGGCGTGATTTCTCAACTGACACTCGACGAAGCTCTTTCCAGAAAGGCCAGAGACGTGAACTGTCGACGTGAGTAATTCTAGCTTATTAAGATTCGTGAAATCAGCACAGTTCAATTGCTAGTGGATGGCTCGCCAATCATGGCTTTCATCGGAAGCTGACTGGACTGGGCAGAAAATCTTTCGTTTGTGTAGCACGTCATTTACACAATGAGAGAGGAGACTCATAAAATATCAAAAGGCTAATTAATCAAGTCTGTCCATAAAGAAGAGGAACGAACTATCTCCAGTCATGTAAGTACCAGCGCCGTGCTCGGGGTATACCAGTACGTGTACGTAAGCCCGAAACAAGAATACAATATGTTAAGTTCGTTATCTGCTCATAAAAGGAAATCATTGTCCAGCCCCCTTACCTCTCCTGATGGTGTGCAACATGCCATGATGACCACTACTCATTCTCATCATCAACACCACCGGCAGCATCCAGTACCTAATCAAGGAGAGGGTCCCAGTCATGGCGATCCCTGAGAAACTGAAAACACCCCTTGTCAGAAAAAAAAATGGCTGGCTAAGCAAAATTTCGCCGTCTCTCTTTGCTCATGGACAATGAAAACAGGCATTTCCTTTGGCAGAGGGCAAAAAGAAATCCAAAGTGAAAGGTTGATGGAGAACTGACGAGTTTTGGGAATTCATCACCAATGGAGTCGGGTGTTTCTTTACGATTGAGTTGAGTGCAGTCTTTAACAATACGAAGAGCTCGAGAGGTCGAGAGGCTCTCAAAGATACCAAGATTTGGTTGTAAATGGCATCTTTTTTTACTTCAAAGAACTTGTTTTGTAAAGGATTGCTGCGAGAGCTCTATGGACTTGCTCATTAGATCTGTCTTTGGACCTCGGGAGTCGAAAAGATGGCAATGTACAATTTCACTCAAGGACGACAACAACAAGTGCATTTATGTTGATGAAGGATGATTGGCGGATCCATCGCGCCATCTTTACAAGAAAATCCCATTTTTTTGTCGTTATGACTATTGACGACATCGAGTTTCGAGAATTCTTCGTCGCTTTGAACAAGTCAGGCAGGTGTACATTCAATTGCTGAGGAAGGACAAAATCCCACTTGTTTGCTTCAACAGCTCCTTCGAAGCCAAACAGTGATGACGCGACCAATTCGTCGTGAATACCAACAACCACCATCCACCGTATTCTTATTGGCTACCACGATGCCTCGCCAATTGAATCAACCAAAAATCCAGATGAGAGTTGTAAACAGGACTTGAGCATTATCAGAGCTTACAAAAAGATTGCACCTGTCTTCCACAATCAGAACTACTTCTGAACTCAGCTTTAAAGACTTTCATTGGGAATATTTTCCAGGTTGAAAGGGTTCAAAAGCCTTCGGAAACCAGTTATGGGGTTGATGAGCATCTCATTTCATTGAAAACGATTTGAATATATGAGGTGGTCACGATCTTGGCAATGAGCTCAAGATATATATTCCACTTTCAGCCGAGAAAACCAGAAGATGGCCAGAAAATGGAGCACGACTTCAGAAAATGAACTTTTACCTCTTGACTCTCCCCAAATTCGAGACTGAGCCCGACGTTATTTTGGGGAGAAATATGATGCGTTATCTCGGTCATCCCAAATCTCGGACATGACATGTGGAAACCGCGTGAACGCTCGTCTCGTACATTGCTGATATCAAACACGAAAGGATATAGAATACTCCTCATCCTGAATATTCATCTCAAGATGTCTCGCTTCTTACCTGTAAGAGCCATGGGTGTTGATGCACCGCCCATTGTAGCACGGGTTTCGCCGACATTCGTTCACGTCGATTTTGCAATCGGGTCCGTTGAATCCGTCATGGCAATTGCAGCGATAGGAGTTCGACAACGAAATACAATCTCCGTTATGGCAGGGGTTACCCGCACAATGATCTTTCTCCGTGCAATGAACTCCTGGAAGCACAACATCAAAGAACAACTTGTAATAGGAAACACAAAATCGTAAACATTGATATTTCAGAGGGTTAGCGCGTCCATTTGTTATGACAAGCCACCCTTGCTCGTCGACTTTTAATCATTTCTTAAAAAGTGCATAATTAGAAAACAAAAGCCAGATGAATCTCGATATTGATAAAACTGCTAAATAAATGCAAGCCAAGCTTACCTTTCCATCCCAAAGGACAAGTACATTTGAATTTGGTCAAGGAGAGTAACGAGCAAGTCCCACCATTACGACAGGGATTATTGTTGCAGGCATTACTCGGGACAGCAATCTCGCAAAAGCTGGCCGAGTATCCAATAGGACACGAACACTGGAAGGTGGGTCCTCGGGTCGTGGACATTAGGACGTTGCAAGTGCCTCCATTCTGGCACTTTTGTCCGCCCGATGTACACGGGTTCTTGTATTGACAATATTCGCCCACGTAGTCCGAAGGGCAACTGTGGGAAAGAGACAATATGTGTTTTTAGATACGGGATATGCTCATTGAGAGTGCGTTGGAAATCTCTGAAATTCCTTGAAACGAGCTAGAAATAGTGCGGCTTGTCTCATCAACATGATCATATTCGTTCAAGGGAACTTCTCCTGCTGGTCTAACTCGACGAGTACAATGAGCAGTAGATGCTGATGCTACCCAATTGACAATTCTCAAACCGCCTGAGGCATCTGATCCCTCTCCCATTTGACATATGGCTACCGAACGAAGGAAGGAGCAAACATACGAGGGGATTCACCAACTTAAAGCTAGCTGAGTGAGAGCCGAAGCAGGACCACGATTTACATTCAAAACGACTCACTCACAAGTGGCCTAAAGGGTGAAAAAAGATGAGGCGTTCAAAGTGTGAGAGCGCCTCGGTTCAAGAGTTCTCAGTGCAAAGAATAGGTCACTTCAGTCAGACAGATGTGCAAGCACTAAGAAAATGAGCTCAAAGCATTGACAAAAACACTTCATGACGTACAATAAAGAGCAGGATGTGGCATCGAAGTGAGAATCCTTCACGATCTTCTTCCATTTCTCTAGGTGAATGCCGTTTTAAATTCATAGTAGTGCGGGTCCAACTACCTGGACTCAATAATTAACGCTGGCCGTGTCCTAATCTTAGATCTCTAATTAAAGGCTGCGATTTGATGCCATGTCAAACACCACTATATCATGTTTAAATCTCGATCGGGAATTCAAGTTTCCAACCGTTACTGACTGCTTCTGTTTGCCCGGATTTTCGATCGTCAATCCAGGCGTCCATCCAGCATTCGCTCGATGGGAGCGCCATTCCAGAGACAGCGAGCGACCAATCCCGCACATCCATCTCTCCATACAGCTGTCTCACGACTACTGATTTACGTAGTACTACCTTACAACATTTTCCGTTGTTTTATTTTGGACCAATTCAGCGACGCGATTGCAGCCTCGTAGTTGGGGGTTTGTCGACGAACATTGGCGAAAATCTTGGTGGTCTCTACGCTCTTCTGACTTCTGAGTGCTCCTCGATGTGGCAATGTTTGCGAGGAAGAAATAACGAATTTCTACTTGCCCATCGACTGATCTGTTGATCTTAATTCAAGACAACGAATCTGGCTTGTGAATTGGTGTCATCGGCGGGATTATCTCTGTATCTTCTTAAAGCACGCGATGCCTCTTTATCCCCAACGGACTATGTCGCCCAAACGTAAAACGAATCTAATGAAGCTATCTCCTCGTTCTCGGAAGACTCGGGAAGAATATTTAAAAAGCAGGCTCGAGACCGGAAAAATCCGTTAGAGCATACACATATTGCCAGGAAGGATATACGAACGAGGAGGGAAATGTGGTCGTCGTTGGCCTCTTCCTTCTCGTATGGACGAACATAGAGTTCGGCTAGTTGGAGACTCGTGTACATCTGCCACCTAGAAAGCTTACGTATCGCCACGGAGCTTCCTTCAGCCATTCATTTATGGAACCCATAAGAGTAGTTGAGAAACGTAAAACTTGAAAATCATCTGATCACGTACCTACTTCTAATTATGCAACTCCCGAAATCTACCCGAAAAAGCGAACTGCATGGCATGATAGTAAGCCAAAGATTTCGAGAGCAAATCGATATTTTTTGCCTCTTCCATAACGAACTATGAAAATGACGGTTGGTGAATGGTGGGTTTGCTTTGGTTAGAAGATCCACGAACACATGCTCGTGCCACTCACACACACATTCATCTGCACAATCCAACAGAAGTTGGAGAGTAGAGTCGGGGGGTTAAAAGCCCCCAGAGCAAACCATTGGGAGCAGATGCAATAGCCAAGGCATTCGTGCCCTTTTTCATGCAGTATTTCAATCTTTAAAAGCGACATTTAAACCAATACTGTGTCAGATACAACATGGAAGTGTGCTTCATTTTCATGGATAAAATGAATGCGGTCGGCGGCTGAATGGCAGCAAAGAATCCCGTTCGATCAATGGATTGAGGAGTCAGTCACGGAAACCCCTTTTTGACCATTTCGAGGGAGAATCATTTTCCTTCATCTCTCAATTTTATTTTAAGCTTGACCCCAAAGTGGTCAGGGGACAGAGAGATCTTGTTGGTGTTCTATGAATAGATTCTGCTCTTTCAATTTCATTTCTTCCCGCTGATCAACAACAAAGGCAGACCTGGGTCGCAAAGAATGATGGGAGGAACCAGATGGTGAATACTATGGTGGGGTGACATTGCTCAGGAATTTCCAATTTACTTTCTTCCCAAGTTCTCAGAATCAGAATGGAGGGATTCATGCTTGAAGACTGAAATTGGCATTAGGGTTGGTCGCACAGTAAATCAGAACCAAGTGAGTGAAAGGCTTCTAGACAAGAAAGATGGTTCGAGCGGAAATTCCAGTTGCGGCGGCAACACAATCCGATGAAGGCCTGACTCAATCACGAGCATAATTTCTCAAACTGGTGAGCCCGAATCGGTACCTCCTGAGACCGAGTTAAGATCTGTCTCTTGAACTAATTCTGCTCATCACTCTAAGAGCAGGTGCTTCCTAATAGTAATAAACAACTACACACAGTGTGTCTCTGTGATTGAGCACTCTGTAATTGGCCAACCCGTGTCCGCACTTCCTTTAAAAATTCTCACGATCTGATATGAAGCGATTCTACTGAGGTGTAACAGAGATTATTGAACCAAACGGGTGGAATCCAAGAACGTCGTTCTTGTTCTTGCAGACAGGAGCTAAAAAGTTATCACAACTATATCGATGCTTGCGATCTACTAGCTGCATGGGCCTACTATTATCATGAAAGAAAGAAAATGAGTAAACTAAGTCTTTTGAAACGTATTGACTTGGACATGGATACATTGAGCGTTACGCTTCGATCTTTTATTCCCACAGAAGTAAATCATCCATGATATGAAGAGCAAAATGTCGCCTGCTGCAAAGTCTTAAGGAGACCACAACTTGGAATATTCTACCACAAGTGTATGATGTAAACCATGAACAATAGTTAAGAGACCATATCGATCCTTTTGCTTGGATAACCTGATCATAGATTAAGGGAGAGAGAAAATTTGCTGAATGCTACTGTAGATATCTTTCCCATTCCAAATCATGACTCCTCTTCCTCTTCATGCTCTTATCAGGAACAATGTTGTTCATGATTGAACATAAACCGCTCCAGTTTTGAATAGAATCCTAATTGAATGAAGTTCAAAGCCCTGCCAGACAACCAAACTGTCTAGTATCTCGCTTATGACACTCTCCCATCTGTGGATGTGCATGTACGCAATTTGGTAGCACCATGTGTTGTGGGCTTTCAATGACGAGCTCCTCGGGGAATTCAAATCGTCCCACCAGCATTGGCAAATTTGAAAGGAGAATCAACGCGGAGGGTCAACATAAGATAAGCGCCAAAGATGCGAACAAGATCAGTTTGTGGCTTCATTGGCAGTTTCTTCAACATGTTTCTTTGTTCTTGAGTAAATGTTTGCATCTTCAATCTCACCAAAGACAACATGGACCCATCCATCCCCCTCTAGCTACGGTTCAGCGCTAAAATCAATGGGATTAACGTTTTTGTTCTCGCACAGAGAGACAGAGGCGCTCTAAAACTATTACCAAAAGAGTGAAGGTTAACTTACTCGCAGTATGAATTTCCAAGAGAGCTCCTAATACATAGAGCTCCATTCTCACATGGATTGGGTGAGCATGAAACAAAACCTGGAAAACAATCATAAAGGGTGCGTTAAAATCTCTTGCCATGAACGAACCCGCTTCCATTTTCAAGTGAGCACACATTTAGTTCCCTTACCTTCGACGCTCGAGGTTAAAGCGCACAAAATTAACAGTATGAATGAGATCACGGATGGTCCCAAGCCAAATAGCCCTGGGAATTGGCCTCTCGACATTTTGGGTCGAGGTCTAGCTAAGGCTCATTACAGCAACAGCACTACCATTTTCTTCTAACACAACACCGTGTATCTGAGCATAGTATTTGAGGCTGGTCACTTAAGTAAGTCGGGAGTAATGGCACAACAGAATCAACTTGGTTCAAGAGTGATTGACCTCGCCACGAATAATATGCTAGGCCATTTGAGGTTACTTTGTTTCAACAACCTCCACCGTCACTTAATCACTCTCCGGCCTCCACTCAACAACTGACTCAAGCTTGGTTTCGAAAGCAGGCCCGCTTTTCTTGGCCGCCGCCACTCATCAGCCTCGGACGAGCGCTCTCAATTGCTCGCGTTCAGATCGGGCACGGACCAAGTAGCCTGGGGTCGCGCTTGCTCAAAAGTGGACGACCGGGGACGGGGAGGGAACTTTTTCAAACAAGGGAGGACGCCACCAAAGATGCTGTGGAGGCAAAAGGTGGATGGAGGTTCTTGGCGACGACGATTTTGGCGACTATCACGACGACGACGACTGGTTTTTTGACCGCAGGTGAGGTCTCCAATGATTTGGGGATGGTGTTGGTGGCCGGAGAGTGCGGACGGAAGACAAGAATGCTTGAGCAATGCGCTCGAGCGCTTCGGCCAACAACAGAGAGCTCGGATCGTGAGAAACTATTTCAAGAAAAACGAAAAGGAATCCCCTTGGTACAAATTGGATGATCCCCAGAGTCCAAGGAAGGATTCATCAATTGTATGTATACGGAGGTTGAAATCCTCAAAAACCAATGCCAAGTCACCGAACGACTGGGCGACTGACTAACTTTCTGACTCACAGACTGGGGGTCGGTAATGCTCAGTGGGTTGATCATAGCTATATTTTAGAAAAATATAGTGCCAGATGAGAAAACATACTTGATCGTGACAGAGCTATGGATCACTTCATTTGAGATGACGACCAGATTGATGACGAACACATATGTAAAGATTCAAATCTATTTTTGGGTCCATAACTTTTGTACCGAAGCCGCATACAAAAATATGGTAGGTTTAGTAAAAAAGCCTGAAAGAAAGTTGCGTGGTAAAGGCTCGCGCAGCTTCATCGTAATATCTCTGGAGAACTTGATAGCAATTTTCAGAAAATATATTTACTTTTTCAAGCCCTGATAACCATTATTAAGAATGTAGTCCCAATTACTACTGGATCATAAATTGATAATCTTATTGATAGTGATCTAGAAAACTTGCAAACGAATCAACGTCCACGTAGACGGTGGCAAATTAAGAAATGAAGAAACCGGAGAAAGAAGTACTGGATATCCTGATCGAACGTTCCAGTAGTATTGAGGACTAACCCTAAATTCTTCACAGAATAATGGGAATTTCCAAGAAATTTAGAAAAAAGGTTGCTCCAGAGGAATTTTTGGAAATGTTTTGCTATTAAATGTATAGTTCAATAACCAGCTTGACGTACGTATTTAACGTATTTGTGTTAAGCTGTTCCATAAAAAAGTTCTTACCAGATTGGACGAACTTGACAGAGACAATGCAGTAGCATTGTAATTTTTTTGGCGGACTTCCTTAACGCTACTGGAATTGGAATCCCAGCACTTCAAGACGAAAATTGTATGAATTTTGCTTTACTTTTATCTCTCCCAATACGAGAGCTCTCTCATTCCTGTGATGTTCCTAGTAAAATATCTTTGGACCTGCTCGACCTTTGCAAACCTGCTGAACTCATTGGAGCCCAAATGAGCGAGGCATATTCAAGATGTGACTGGACAATCGACATGTGCAGAGTTAGCATTGTGATACTATCTCTGGACTTAGACGTGCGATATGTCCAACCACATGTTTGAAAAGCCTTACCAACTTTCAACTGGATATGCTCATCGAACTTTCCATTAGCTTGGAGGACTGCACCTAAAACCTTCATGGACGAGATCTGCTGAATGCCCTTACCTTCATCATCTAATATTGGAGTGGCTAATGGGGTCGACTCAATGGTCATTGAGCGGAATTTCATTCCATTCAGTGCCATGTTACTTGCAGCAACCCAAGAGTAGATTTGGTCTAGGACCTCTACCAGACAACCAGAATTCTGACCATTCCTACCAACTACCAATTTTGTATCATCAGCATAGAAAGAGATACTGACATTATTACTACCAAGCTTCTGAAGCGGAGCAATGAAGATGATGAAAAGGAGAGGACCCAAAATGGAGCCCTGAGGAACACCCGACTTGACATCTTGTATGTCACTAAGGAATCCCTCGATCTCACCTAATTAGTTCCTACCACAAATCAAACTTCCTAACCAATTGAAAACCTTGCCTTGGATCCCAATCTCATGGAGTCATTTAACTAAAAGGCCATGATCTACTTTATCAGAGGCCTTGACAATATTACGGGCTTATTGTCCTTAGATGGACTAGAGCAAGGACGACGTCATCACAGCGGTGAAGTCGTTCTTGACTAGATCTATCAAATCTTTGACTAGGCCTTCTAACCTTAAAAAATCCTGCTTTTCAACAAAATTCATCTTAAGTGGAGGGTGAGAAAACCTTTGAGGAGAGGGTAAAAGAGGGGGAGAAGGAACTCTGGTCGCCACCTGAACATATGATCTAAAAGACGCGTTGGGCTGATGGCGTCCAGAGGATGGGTCAGGGTTACAAAGTGTGGGTAGGAGAGAGGTTAAGGGAATTGAGGATGAGGGTGGAGGAGGGGAAAGGGAACAGGGAGAGGGAAAGAGATGGAGAGAGGAAAGGTGTTGGATAAGTCTGTTGAGAGACTTGATAATGAGGTTGAGACAACTGCTGTCTCTTCCTTTCTAGTGCCCCTGAGATGGGCTTTTGTGCACGTAAAATTGAGGCCTCAATGAATTCATGAACATAAATGGGTGAAAAAAGCTACACCCCTGCTTGGAACAACCCTTCTCAGTTGAGAAGGCCAAAATCCCCAAGTTTGAGGCATCACTCTGGGTGAGCCCATTTACAATCTTTCCCTGCTTTTTTGCATCTTTGGTGTTTATGGACATCGCAAATCTTGGCAGCATTCTCTACTGTGCTCTCTTTGACTACGGGAGATGGATCCAACAAATCAAAAGTGTCAGTTCCAGTGTTTGTTTTGCTTACACTTGACTGGTTCTTCCACAGATAACTCCATATATTCTTTTGTTTTCTTTGGGTTCTTCCCACAGTCAAATAGTGGCTGGGTGTGACTAACTCAAGCTATCAAGGCCCCCATTATGAAAGGCTTATTAATGGAGGATGGAGTTTTCCCATCCAATACCAATTCAAGACAGTTCCTGGCCCCTTCAGAAAGTCCTTTCAATAAAGCTTCCCTGGTTATTGAAAGCAATATGAAAAATTTAAGTCTAAACCGTTGGAAAAAAATATTCTGGAATCTTCCTTCAACTGCTAGAGAAAAACAGTTAGAAATGGGCAAAATAGAAACAAAAGGTGAAGAAGACAAAGAAGAAGACAGAGTAAGAGGGCAAAAGGTGAACCATTTTAGAATAATTTTAATTGCAATGAGTTATTTTTTGAAAAAGCACTAATTGCAATTGAAAGGTGATTTACAAAGGTACATGAATCAGTTGCTTACATTGTGACTAAGTTTTAAATCGATCTTAAGTGTATGATGTTTAAACCTAAAACTATGTGAAATGTCCTTGCTAGATCAAAGCAGTTCCATCTGTGTAGGCATGAGTCAAAGGATCCATTATCCCTATCTTCTTTGATATCGCTCTTAAACTTACTTTCCCCTCCATTAATATTTTTAATTGATGCACATAGTATTTTGGGACTTCAAAGATCTCATATCCAAATGCATCCTAAAAAAGAACTATGATATATGGGAAACCCCATTTAGAAACCCCAATTTCCTCTTCATATGGTGGTTGTAAATCCTCAACTCCAAATTTCGCCGCAAGGGCAGTCAAGGACAAAAATGGAGCACTCATGCTTCACATTGGAGCCTATGTATCATCTGATTTTGACTGTGCTGGAATCTCACTGAATTCAAATTGAAAAATAGAACAACACATCGAATAATTGAAGTTTTTAGTTTTAAATGTCTTTGTTAGGCATGATGAGTATAGATAGGGGTAACTGGGCCACTCATGTTTGAAGCACAGTTGGCTAGTTCGTTGTAAGATTATGAAATTATACGCAGTCTAGGTAACCCCGACATCTCTGGATATCAGTCTGAATTGAGACTTGTTCCTTTTGTTTCCATTGAGTGTTTCCCCCATCTTGATGAAAATTACAATTTGAGCCCCATCACAACCTCATAAACGTTCTGATCTTGCAAGTTTCAGATAACTGGTTTGTGCATGGCCCAGGCGCATTCGTCAGTTTACCTTTTGGTAGCGATAAACGTTATTCTCCACCGATTAGTTGGCGGTGCTTATTTTTAACTTTGTGGTAAAACGTTAAAAGGTTTAGATAGGGACTTTAAGGGTTATCAATATCGTGTTAGGTTAGGTTGGGTTAGGTTAGGTAAGGTTAGATTAGGTTAGGTTAAGATTTAAAAAAGTAGCACCGCCAACTAATCGGTGGAGAATAACGTTTACCTTTTTTTTAGCACAGTTTTGGGTGAGTCAAGAAATGTGTTGTTTGACCCACTCAAAAGTTAGCCCAAGTGCTGGACCAAATAAAGCGCTCAGACAACTTGCTCAAACCACTTTAATGTAATGTGCCACAAGAGATGCTCCCATGGCAATGGTTGGCATATGAGTTTTCTATTAAGAATTTGGAAGTACCTCGATCGATAACCTCGACTCGATAATCCCTCGGATAATCCCTCGGAAAATGAACGTAGCGCCATCTGGCTCGTTTTGGATTTGTTGCTCTCTGACAATCTTCATTGGAAGCCCTAGTTATGCTACCCTTGTAACATACGAATCGGCATTTTGGCACTCTTTTCCTTGAAATTTGTTGTGTTGCACGTCGTCTCAAAGGCAAGCCTGAGTTCTTCATCAACCCTACTTTAGAGAGAGAGAAAGTTACAATCCGCACCACTATGTGACCATTGCGGTTATCCTCGAATAACATTTATTACATACTGAATCAACTACCATGCAGAGTGAGGAATGCTTTAATTCTTTTCAGAAACGAAACTTCAATTCATTAGTAGGTTGGAAGCTGAACTAGGATAGTACTGAATAGCCGCGAATATGATTTTTTAAACATTGGCTCTAGCCTGAAGCATGGTATTTGCTTGTAGTTCTCCTTGAAAAAAAAAGATTTATTTTTCCAATGATCATCTAGTCATGTCTGAAAAATAACGATGATCGCCAGTGTCTAGACAAAAAGACACGGCCATAGCATCGCCTCTGACGGAGCTTTTTCATATTGATCTATTTTTATCAATATCACATTAGTCTACAAAAAATAATCTTGATTTGGAAAACATTATAATCTGATAGTAATCTTGTGAACATCAAATCATTTTCAATTTCTTGGATCGGTTTCTCCTTTAATTGAATTGTTGGATTATATAACAAAGTTGTGAGGTTATTAATATGATCATGATGGAGAAAGGAGCTAATTTTTGAAAATTTGCAGTATAATCCGAAATAAATCGATAATCAAATGAACTTTAGTTGGTATATTTCGCGGATGGCTGATTATTTGAGATATGGTATAAAATGGACTAGAAATGTTAGTGGAATCATGAAAAGACTAATAGAAACTTCAAATACAAAGTGATACATTCGTGATCTGAACCTCAGTCTGATTCATTCACTTTTGAATATCTCCATGCGATTGTATATACAATACAAGCCCCAAGATGTTCTTGTGATAGTTCTGTTAAAAAGTTGGACAGAAAGTGTCAAGAGAAGCAAACCATCGAGAGAATCGAGAAGCTGAAGAGATTATTATGGAGGAATAAGCCGAGACGCACAATAGTACAATATGTAGTATGAGAAGTTGATCTTGTCTTGGAATGGGGTTCCTATCGGAATAGGTTGTGGAAGTCCCAAAAGCCTTTGAAGGTAGTTTAGTTAATTGAATGAGATTATATGAAAATAGTCCATTTCAGTGAATTAGATTTGTATTGATGGAAAAAGATTCCCAAACGTGATTGGTTGTATCGGTTCAGCAAAGGGAATGTGAAAGCGATTATTAGATCATAAAAGATAGTGGTTGTTGGTGTCTTAATACTTGTCATGAAGAGTTAGGAATTATAGGGTGAATTGAGGGAAGAAACGGATGAGGTGGATTAGAAGGGACTTCAATTACAGATATCGACCACAAACTCCATTATTCTCAACTATGAAGCGTTAATGCGTTAGCTAAGCCGAAGAAGATCCAGTTACGATGATCGAATAGAAAGCTTGCCCTAGTAGTTTTTGCTCCTTCAATCTCGTCTTAAGGCACAGCAATGTGTCAGACATGGAAACAAATACCAATGGGATGCCCTCAAACAATCGTAATTGGCTCTGGAGCCGTGATGGGAATGGTTATTAGTCACATTAGGGGATGGTTACAATTTGGTTAGAATATCAGAGAGAAACCGATTGCATTAGAAACTGCCCTAACGTCTATGGTAATTGATATTTGTCGGGGAACTGAAGGATGATATGTTGGCGCTCAAACAATTGCATTGCGGGCGGAGAAAGCTTTTCGATTTCATTGGCGCCTCTCTCTTTTTGAGGTGTGAATAATAAGGATTTGATATGTAAGAACGAAAGTCAATAAATAGTGAAAGTCGATTGCTAATTTTGTTAGGCCTTGATGATACAATGATTAGGGTAATGAGGTGATTGGGGAACGGTCCGTGGATATGATGAGCAAATCAAGGGTGAGACTTTGTTGACAAGAGATACTATGATTTTGCAGAGTTGATCGAAGTCATGAACTGAAAAGAGAGAATTTTCCACCAGATTTGGACTTGAAGGTTTCGGTGATGTTATGATGGTTAACTGTGGAAGTTGAAGTTCCAAAAGATTGCAGCACTTTGCGTTATTGCATCCATTCGAAGAGGAAAAAGAGATAGGATGATCCAGGCAATCACTTTGCCTTGGTCACATTAGAGAGAAAGACAACTTCCTTAGATGATGTGAAATCGTAAACTAGCTGAGGTTTAGTTTGTTTCTTTGGTGTGGGTGAAGAATCCCCGTGATTGCTCGAGTCCCATTGGGTTTCCATCGGTATGAAGAGGAAATTGGAGTGAGATGGTCAAAGGCTGCCCACTGAAGCCACTATTTCAACGTTCGGGTTTGCGCTCTAGGAATGGGGGTGCAATTCTCCGCTTCTCTCGGCAGTACTTCTTATGAGCGGGCCAGTCACGTTGCTGACAGGCGGTTCCACAATATCTGGCTTCCTGCAAGACAGTACGAAGGAAAAGCGTCAATATCTTGAGCCAACCACTGTCAATTCATATGCTCCTTAATGTACGGCCTTCGAAACTCTGACTTTTGTACGAATGCGTTGTGTCACGGGGCTTTTTCCATGAGTTCCAAGCAAGGCACGAATAAGATCTAGAGATTATTGGAAGGGATGGGAACGTGTCTGTTGGATGTTTGGAGAATCTCGAGAGGGAAAAACCAAAAAACAAGAATGGCAAACAGACCAGACCCAGTAGTGCGATAAATCATGTCTAAGGGCTTCAAAAGCCAGAAAACGGGAGAAAAGAAGACCCATTGCGGCCCAATCCAATGTCCGCGAGCATTCGTTCGTCCATTCCAAAAAAGTTCCGCGATGTTATGCCAATGATTCATGATGTCCCCTTTTCAACATGCTTTTACGGCATCATTATGAGCAGAAATCCTTGAGGAAGATAACATTGAAGAAGCCTTTTTTCTCACCTGACATCTTCCGCAAATCGAGAACTCTCGGAGCTCTCGCTCAATCCTAGAACAAGGGGGATGCCTGCATTCATAATAACAGAACGAATCCTCCTCTTCTTCCACGATCTCTCCATTGCAATTGTAGTATCGCATCACATTGGGTTCATTCAGCTGAAAAAAATCAATATCCAAATTCACCTTAATATCACTGTGTTCCTAGGTATAACACAGGTATAAAACAAATTGTTTCCACCCAAAACAACCGCTTACCTCATCGAGCGGCTCGGATGGAAGTTGCTGGATGGCTATCCAATAAAGGCTTTGCTCAGGGTTGGTCTTGGATGTGCTGTCCTTGTCGAGGAAGGCTGCCGTGGCTGCATTTAGGTTTAACCGCCCTCCACGGCTATTAACGAGCACATTACTGTTTTTCGACTCGGGAGCCGTGGATCCATTGTGCTGGCACCATCTGGAAGCCAATGCTTCGGGAACCAGCATCAAGTTTTCTAGACGGTTGTCCACACTCACACAATTCGTATGGACCACCTTGAAGCCCGGTGCAATTCCGCCACAGTGACGTTCCCTGGAAATAGACGGGGAGAAGTTCGCTCTTAGCGACAAGTTTCACTTCTTATATATACAGTAGATCGGCAAAGAGAGAGAGAGAGAGAGAGCTTCAACTACGTCAAAATGCACGTTCACAGAGGGTAAACGTTATTCTGGTCAAACTCTTGCCTCTTCTCTCATTGTCTTGCGGACGTACAGCTTACTGAAGGAAAACATATCGCTAACTATGAGTGTCATTGAAAATGCTCGAACAAGAAACGGCCGATAAGCGCTGCAGTTTTACTCAAAATTAGTGCGCTGATGCACGAGAAGAAATTTGCATCGACTACGGTATCTTCAACATGCTGTAAAACTTAATTGGCACTTACCACAAGAGATCATGGACGTATTGGCCTGAATTTCGCCCTTTCTCAAATATGTAGGCATAAGCATAAATTGTCGCCCCACAGCCGTTCTTGTCAATCTCAGTTCGAGCCTCGAAGGTATACTGATGAACAAGGCAAATATCACGTTCGTCCAGTAAGGCATATTTGGTCTGAAAGAAACACGAAAATAGGTAATGAATAACATTGGCTAAGACCAACGGAAAATTCCGGTTTTGTTGGAAGGAATGGACGCCCAGTCGAAACTAGTTGAAGTCGCTCTCTTTATGATCGATCTAACACACTTTCAAATTTGACAAAATTGGGCTGAAAACACGGCAAATATGGATGACAAACAAGGATGACAAATCATGAAATTTAGACGGAGGCATTCCTTGCTTCTATCTAATACTCGCTTGGGATTGACTGACTTCAAAAAGGAGTTCTAACTAATGCTTCTTTCGTTCCTATTTTGCTTCCCTGGAGACTTGTTAGAAAAAAACAACTTGGAAAATGTTCGTTCCCAAGAATCCTTTATTCTGCCCTTTTCGAATAACAAGTAAAACATCTTTTCAAGGACAAAAATGTTAATCTGTTCGTCAAGAGGGCTGGAAAGAAATTCAGCCCAAATTCGTGAACACTGCTTTTATTTGTTTATTTCTCACCTATTTGTGCAAATAACCAATGCACCTTTCCTGCCAGTTTCATTAGTTCTGCATGGAGATATGAGCTCTTCGAGGCATGCAAAATAAAGATCATTTAAAAAAAAAATTGGAAATTGCGCTATCGTATAATACAACTACAAGTATACACATGGATGGCTCTTGAAGCTCTAATTTCAATGACTTTTTCAACAATGATTTTACTTAATGGAATAACAAAGATCGGAAACCCCAAAAAATCATATTCGAACCGGAGTGGTCGAACTCGCCACTGCCAAACTCGATTTGAGGGAATTTGCAATTGCTAGGGCTTAAATGACAAGATACGGTATTGAAAGGTTCTTAAATCGATGTGCTGAACGCTTGACTCCCACTTGACGCTGTGACGCTGTTTTGCACAATGACAAGCTCTGTTTTTGTTTTTCGTGTCCGTGTTTAAAGCCAAGGTTAAACGGCCTTAATTAGGAGAGGCGCATGTCGTCCCGATGAAGCGACAACAACGTCCAAAATAGTGTCTCGGAAAGAATTCCCTTTCCCCCAATGTTGTTATCCCTCGTAACTTTGTAATGTTAGGAGTGTGAGTGTTGTGAGTGATGTGAGTGGTGGGTAAATCCAAGCCGTTTTCTCCATGCATGCATAGACTTCTAGAGTATTTCTAGAAGTCCGTGCTCTCATTTACGTCCGTGAGTCAAGCCTGGCCTAGACTAGACTCCTCTCGGGTCGTCAATGCTAAAGCGTTGACGAATGATTATAACAATATTGGATGGCTCCAAAGCTGATCAAATACAGATTAATTTAAGCCCAAGGCGAGTCCAGGAAGGTGACAAGAAATGGTGAACTTTGATCGAACAGTCAGAGTCAAAAGTCGTACATATTGAATGATCTGTCCCAATATTGGTACAACCCTCTAACAAATAGAAAGATCATCTCTTTATTCAATGACATTTTCCACCAAAACTAGTTTAAAGAGTTGGAAAATTAGAACCGCTTGGTTGAAACATGAGGTACCAATTCTCATTCGCTATTCAACGTGTACGGACATACACTTCGAGGATCTGGACTCGTTGGCTAATAAAAAAGGCCATATGATTTTCGCACTGGAATCCGGTCGCTGGACAGCCAATGACTAGTCTGCTCGGGCTTACTCTACCCTCGTACATTAGTAAAGGAAATTCGACGATGGCTTTCTTTGACGGCTCTACAGGAGTGAAAAGAGCGCTCAAGAGAACGAACACGAGTAAATGAGGTGGAGGTTTATTTTTTCAAAGCAAGCTTAGCCTGGATTTCGGGAAACTTTTGCCAAAGCTTGTCAAATCAAGAGGACCAAAGCCTTGTCGACTCGGCTCTCCTATTATGGGATCATTGAATAGAATGTGGCAAAGGATTCACTCACTATCTATAAATAACCACCATGCAGGGACGCAGATAAGCACAAGACATTCACAATGCAGTGTTTGCAGGCATGTCGTCAAAGGAAAATCCAGCAAAAGAAGATATTGACTAGCGAAAAAGTGTTGGTGCAGCCTTCATTTTTCATTGGAAACTGGGGGCTATGGAAAGTTCCAAATCCTCTCTCACTCTCCTATAATCTCCGTCTCTTTTTTCGGTCGCAAATCAGGCAGAGAGTGCAAAACTATGTACATGTAGAGGTATAGGGGAGGGAAAAGATTCAAGTGCAGGTAAGAAATGCTCATTGACATTCTTCAGTGAAAGCTTTAAGAGACCAAGTGACAGGATGGATATGTCTCGGGCCAGATTCAACCTCATAAGATACTTCGTTTTGTACTCGTTTTGTACTCGTTGCACTGGTCTCTATTTTTCATCCGAGGTCTTGCAGAGAGTGAGCCACTCTTTTGGCCTATGGATTGGACTTGGCCAGAGAAGGTGGAAAACTCATCAAAATCTCAATCCATACAGGTTGCATCTTGCATAAATTATTGTACGTACAAGTACGGTATATGGACAAGGGTTCATCATTTCTTCTCGCCTGTCTCTGCTATGAAATGTTCCAAGGTGGAATTGTTGAATAAAATGTGACAAGGACGAGCTTTTGAGCTAGCGAATGTCATGGCGGCGAGAGATAGACCGACTTTGTCATTTGCCTCGTTCTCTTCGAGAGACATTTGATATGCAAGGATGAGTGCTTTTCGGTGATAAGGATTTTTTGAACTAGGAGTCACTCTCGGTACGTACAGAGAACAGATTGGCAGACTTTGCCGATAAAAACGCCAAGCGAAACCAGCATCTTTGGGGGCAATGGACAACAACCCGAAGTAAGGGTTCGAATAATTGATGTTCCTTGACGAGTGCTCGTTCGACTTATTTTGGGGTAACAAGTGGTCCCAATTGTTATTCGTTGATGCTACAATGGTCTGGGAGCACGAAATCCAAGCGCAAGGACATTGTGATTAATGAAGAACGGGATCGTTTTCCACCAACTAATGGATGGATGCCTCAGCACCCATTCCACTCATGTGTGTCGTCTGGCAAACGGCACACACGAAGTAGCACGTCAATCCTGATCCAACGAGATCAAATGGACATTTCTCTTCAACAGCATGTTCTCTCCTTTTTCCGATGACTTGTTCTCTCGTCACAAGCACGAAAGTAATCATTTATTTACGTCAAAATTAGCCTTCACGGCTCGGATTTTGGCACTTTCCGTCATAAGTGTTTGCTGACAAAAATAACAGGGTGTAACACATAAAAGCTTTCTCCACTATCCAATGAGGCCCAGACAGACGTGATTTACAGCCAGGAAGTGCCTCAATCGTTCGAAATGGGGAGAATAACTAGGGTTATTCATTCAAGCTCAATCATAGACACACATTCATTCATTCACTCGTTCATCGGCTGTGGACTGCAAGTGCCAGGATAACGAAGTGGAATATCAATAACTAAGCTTTCTCACACTCTTGGAACAGAACACAAGACAGATCTCGAGACACCTCCGACACATTGGGCTATCCCGGCAGTTCAGTATCAACGCTCACATTCGGTTGGATAGCAATATGCAATTGTTCATGGGAAGCTCTGGAGGACCTCTCGGGAAAGAAAATCACTTTCCAAGACAGAAGTCAATCATCGAGAAATCACTTACTTCTCTCTTCAAAGCTAGCACTTCTTGTCTTGTTCTTTTTCCAGTACCTTCGTGTCTCGAGAGATCAATGGCAGTTCTGTGTTGGCCACTTCTTTCAAGGAAGCCAAAAAGATACGAGAAACGTACGTAGCATGTACGTACTTGTTACTGTGAAAACCCAAGTGGCTCTTCAAGAACATCAGCAAAGCAAGCGTTGCGCGCAAATTACACGACGCAAGAAGGAAACCCATTTGAACATCATTTCGGAGTTCATTTGAAGCCCTCAATCATTCGGTTTCCCGAATGCTAGCGGAAAACATGTGATGTTGCAGATGCTGTTGTGTTGACTCATCCTGGCGAGCACTGAAATAGATGACAGGGACAAAACGGTGGATCGTCACTGAAATCCAAACATCTGCTGTCCTTGTGAATGAGAGAGGGAGAGAGAGAGAAGTACAGCACGTACATACAAAGGGACACGGATGGATACGAACTTCAGGGTAACATAAAACCACATTGGATGCCCTCGGGTAGAACGAGAGAGAGAGAGAGAGAGAGAGGAAGAGAGAGGGAGAGGGAGAACCCAGGGAAATAAGCCGTAACTTTGCCGCGACAATGGAACCAAGAGGCGAAGGGGGATGGAAATGACAGGTGGACACCGGTACTGACACCGGGACTAGGGGCAAATTAACGCAAAATCAATCGATTTCTGCCTGACTGTTGTTTTACATACGTAGTTACGTACGTAGTTGCCAAGTTTTCGAGTGAGTCCTCAACATTGGTGAGAGAATGAGGGAGTACACTCTTGGCAAATGGGCATCTTGTGGGAACTTGTGAAGATAACTCGTTTGATCCAAGCCCGAGGAGTATCGATTATTTCTCGAGGCAGCTGCATTTGCGTCTGCTCCAGGACAGAGAGCACTTGTTTTCGTTTCCCACAATGACCATTTCATGGGTTGCTAGCTTAAAAAATTGAAAATATTTTGGGCATAGTTTTGAAGACAAAAAATAAGTCCGTCAAAAACGGTACAAGTAGCCGCCACATTCAAAGATTTCTTGATGCCCTCGTGATCCGAGAACTATTGGTCTTTACCAATACCAATGCTATCTATTGCGAGTAACCGATCACTCGAAGTGGTTGAATGTGCACGTTCGAGATCTGTTCTCATGAATCTTTGAGGCAATGCGTGTCACGTCAATTCGGGAGATATTGGAAACCCAACAATGATATTCACTCTCTGGAAATGACGTAATTGCTCTCATGGTGATCGATGCTGATCGTCTAAGAAAGTCTGGAGCATCGCTGAGCGATCTTCATGATATCATCTCCCAATTACGTGCAGTGTAAAAAGTCAGAGACATAATATTGTACCAACGAGGACCTTGTGGAGAGATGACTGAATAAGCTTAGTAAAAAAACGCCAAGTTTTGTGCTCCACAGATTCCGATTGAGGAGCAACGTGAAATTATTTCACTAACCCTACACTTCGCTCGGGGTAAACAACCAAAGGCTCTGTCTTTATAATTGGCATGTTCTTTTCTGATTCCGAAATTAACATCTTCGGAAGGCACTCTCGTCCGCCGCTAGATCTGACCACAAACAAAGCCACTACGTACAACTGCCTCTGTATACAACTGATCCACAAACCTGTGTTGGTTGAGGAGCGGGAGGAAGTAACCGGCGATATGGATATTGCGTTCAATTGGAAGCGGCCAAGACCGTATCAAGGAGAGCGATTTCCTTCTGCCAGACATTCTTGAAAGTCTTTGGCAATCCACTGGATACTTTTTGGATGTATATTCCCATTACCTTCCCCGTGGAGCATAATTTATGCATCTTTGGCCGTCTCTTTTGTAGCTTTGCAGGTAGTTGAATCGGCCATCTGACCAAATCAGTTTTTACTCTGATTACAATGGCTTCTTTTGCCTTGGTGTCTCTTAATATTCACTTTGACAATAACAATGAAGGATCTGAGTAACTATTCTTTGGCAACAATTGTCGCCATGGCAGTCCAGAAAACTGGACTCCATCTTGAGCGAGTTGGGGCAATCCAGGTTGAAATCATTTTATTGAGAAAGAACGATGGAAACGTTTCCTCTGCGGTTGAGGGAGCTCTCCATATTCGCCTTGTGCTCTAGTCACAACCTATACAATGCAACTCCGGTGGAACCACCTATACTATCTATCTCAACCAACACAATCGCAACCACTACCAGCCACCATTTCGACTCACCAGTGTGCTTCCAACTGCCTCAATGGCATGAAGTCTGAATCACCTGAGTTTGATTGGACGCTTCCAGCAACAAAATTTCATGCACTATACTTTATACCTCCGCTCAAGAGAGGTTGTTATAGGTTCACTTAGCCAGAATTGTGGTACACAGGTCTGCAGAATGCAATGAATGGACAGAGGAAGACGTCGAAATTACGGTGAGAAAAAAAGTCGAATCTCCCTCCCCAACATCTATTCACCAGCATTCTCAGGCACTTCACCATGAACATTGCTTCTACCAATAACAAGAACAACATAGACAACAGGCGCTGCATTATTATCACGCATGCGGCCTCAACTATGAAGGAGGAAGTATCCAAACAATTTTCCGCAATCGTCTGTTCCTCGAGCCGTTGACAATGGAACAAGTGGAACTTTTTGCGTGTTGAGCGAGGTGCGCCTGTGCTCTACTTTTGCACACCCACCTTGTCTCTTTCGTTGGCCGAGCGATCGACAAAAGATATTTCAATTATGTCTGTTTGCACGTCTTGAATTTCCCAGTGCGTTTTTTTTCCCTTCACTCACTCCACGACACAAAGTTCGTCGTCTGTGACAAAGTGTTCCAAGCTTCAGCATTGTCAAAACAAACCCCCATATTTCATATGGTCAGGCACTTTTTGCAGGCCAATTGGCCTTGCCTTAGGTGTCACCTGTGCGTGGCGATTTTTGAAAAATATCCACTTTTCAACACTAATGACGATGCTAAGAGATTTCTATCTCGGCCACTTTGCTCCATAGGAGAAACGAACTTGACTTTGGACAACGTTTTAGCTCGGAATCGGAGTCTCTGAGCTTCTTCGCCCCGCGGGCGGGTTCAGCGTTGTTTGGCTCTCGAAGGGTAAACAAGAATAAAAAATGAATCCCGCCTCTCTTGTCTTCATTCTCGTTACCGAAATAATGAAAATCGAAATGCTTGACTACCAGTGGGGTTTGCGACGTATGTGTATACTGAATACATACGTACACATACAAACGTCAGCGGGAGAGCTATTATTAGGGCCTAACTAGGATATTATTGGACACCTCATTTCCCTCTTTTTCCATAACGTTGTCATGGCAAAGCGTCTCTGAATAGGCTAACACAAGGGCCTGCCGCTTAAGGGACTTAGCCCAAAGGGAATACAGGCAAAAAGAGATTTATTTATTTATTTTTTGCCTCAAATGGAACTTGGTAGTTTTTCATCCATAATAAGCACGCCTATTGAATCATCTTACGCTATTGTCTGAAGGCTATTGACCAAAAAGGCCATTTTTGTCGTGTGTAGGTGGAAATCGTGTTTTCATTCATGATCAAGATCCTCGTCTTCAGTCGAATCACGGTTCCATTAGGCTTTTTTTCCGGCACAACTTTTTTAATGCCTTTTTCTGTGGAAAGCTCTGTCATAAAGCCATGAAGGCGTCCAACTAAACTGCATTTGGTGTTTCAGAAGGACAAGCAATTGGGTGATATGGGCCCAAGGGAGACCAAATTTGACTCTCAAATGCATTTCGTCTAATCGTCCTACTCCATCCCGTATCATCAAACAAGTGCGAGTTACAGGGCCATTAAATCAAGGAATTGTGAATAACTGAGGAAAAAAAAAGTCACCATCTCTTCCGAAGCCAGGGGCTAATATGCACTTCAATTCCAGTCTCTAGATCAAGCCCGTTCATGAGTAGACTAGAATTTATTTAGTATAGGCGCATAACTAGCCTTCTACTTGTTTCAGGGCTTGTTCGTTCGTGTTCCAAATTTGTGTTATTTTTTGAGTGAGGTTTTCCCGAAATTAAGCCCTGTTCGTTGTGGCCGCTCGAGCAATAGAAATTTTCGCGTGCATGTCAAGGCACATCAAGTAGAATGTTAGTATCATCCTTATCTTTACTGTGTGGACAGTTTCACGCAAACACATGCTGATAACATACTCCATGTATAATGTCCTTTTCTAACCTTTCATCATTCAATTTGTTCCATTGAAGAGTCAACTGGCAAGCCGAGAAAAAGTGTATATTTTAATGCGAGTGCTGGGGTGACACAGGTCTTAGAGAAAGTAGAAACTACTGAATAAACAGTTCAGAATCGTGGCCAGGATTAGGTCGTCAATTATTGAACAATTCTAGGAAGACAATTACGATTAACTAATATTCGAAGGCCGTAGCAGACGGACAAAGCCACAAAGACCACGCAATTCCGTATGTCATAAGAAGGCAAAATGCTATCCAGGATCTTGGCCCTTTACAGAGGGTGGATGGAGAACGTTCACTCGCTAAGGTCAATCCCTTGGTTGAAGTTCGTTTGTGTGACATTAAAAGCTCCCAATTATTTGGTCAACTCAAAATGTCATTCAAGAAGTCTGTGCAAAATATAAAGTCTGTTGAGTGTTACAGCCATCATCAACCCTTGCCGGCCGACCTACATTGCAAGATGTCTTCTGTTTCAAGTGAAACTCTTCTTTCAGATGTTTCAAAGATAAATTGGGCAACTATAGGCGTAAAATACGGCCCAGACGAGGCTTGGAGAGTCGGATGGGATTGTGGAAATATTTCCAATCTTCAGAATCGAGATCACTGCTCACTCATTGAATGCTCCGGACGATTTTCCTCCTGTCACTGACCACGACTCTTTAGTTCGAATTGCTCAAAAAACGATTCCGTCTCTGAACTTCGATTGCATTTAAATTGTCCCATCAGTGGGACCGGGACGCGTTATCAATCAGCAATAAATTAATGAGCATGTTGAATTTTATTAGGGGCACACCCCGAATGCATGACCAGTACGTCTCGATACTTCACTGAAGCATTTCTCAACTTATGAGGTCTCGTAAGGAAAGGAAAAATGTGCACCCGCGCTGAGTGTTATTTTTATCCCGTGATCCAAGAAACGGTGGAAAATATTTTCAATTTGGGCCCGAGGACATGTTCTTGGCTTCTTGTGAGATGAATATTTGCCCAGGTCATTTCAGTCTGCTTTCAATCGAGAATGGAAGGATTAGGTGCGAGATTGACACTTGGGATACTGTCAAGGCGAAGAATGCCACCAAGCAGTTGTTGCCAGTCTCTCGTGTTAGCAGAAAAAAAATAACAGAAATAATTGCACTGCTTCGTTATCCACATCACCGTCCCCCCTTGATTGCAAGATAACAACAATGAACATTTACGAGCTCTCAAGTTCTCCGAAGCAAGTGAAGGCTCAAGACCCATAACTCTGGCTCAGTCCAATGAGAAAAAACTCCCTTATTACTGCATCTTCACATTGGTGGCAGCTTGGCAGGGAATCCTTATCGGATGATTATTTGATATACGAGCTGAAACCTTTTGGTTAGCCGCCCAAAGAAATCTGCATTTTTTTTCGGTTTATACATTTTCCACTAGTAGTGTGAGTTCTCCAATGATGTTTCACGATGCTGATTGCTGCACCGTTCCTCTGAGTAGTTAGGCCAGTGAATTTAACTCATGTCATATGCTCTTCCAGTCATTTATCTAATTTGGAAACACTGTCAAATCTTGGACACATGAGCTCATAAGACCTCGAAAAATGCCTGTGCAAAGTATGCGACATGACGTTGAAGAAATTTACGGTCCTCTAGTGCTGGAGAGATGGAGCGCGCCGAGAAGAAGAGCCTTGAAATGATTTCAAATACTTGAAAATTCCCACTTCTTTGTCTTCTTTGGTATGTTATACTTTTCCGTCGCATAATCCACATTTCACGCAAAGAATGTATTTGTATTGGACATGTCATGACACATGAACGCAAACTACATATACAGACTGGATAGGCAATGCTGATCTCGGAGAAATGTTTCAAGAAATTCCCCCTTAAAAAGCTTTCGGTGTTTTCGGAGCATACATACGTAATGCATGCTCCACTGGCTAGGGCGTGAAATCTCGGAATAAATCACCTGAGCCAAGAAACAAGAGAATGTGCATGACTCATTTGCGATTTTGATACACTTCATGTATAGAAATCCCCATGAGAGGCTACTAGCCAAAAACTGAATTGTGATATGGTGTCAGAATAAAACATAAAATAATGTCCAAAAACATTCCTTGCAATTAGCACCAAAATAAGGTTGTTAGTATGGAGCTGATACGGTGAGTTTTAAGCAATTATTTCCCCCCATGAATGATAACGCCGAAAGATGAAGGGCAAGCAATTGGAAATTTTCAATGCGATGGTCGGTTGGTGCCAAGCTCGATAAAATATCTCATGTCAGTTTACAAACCTTTGGGAGTTTTGGCGCTTCCCTTCATTTGGGAATGCAGATACAGGATCTGTTTTCCGAGTACAGAAGGCGAGCTCAACTTCCAAACCAACGCTGCACTACATACACCAAGTTGCAAGTTATACGCATAAATTTCGAGTGGCCTTTGCTTTGTCATGAGGCAGAATTTCTTTGTTCGACAAAGACTGACAAAGACTGACTGCGCTGGCATGAAATCAGATACAAGAAAGAAGACGTGGACCTCAAGTTGTAGCACAAGTAGGAGCATTAGTGTAGTTGCCATTTCTTGGAATAAGTTTTGCTTGCAAATGATCAAACAAGATCTTGGAAACCGTGCTGGATTAGCAATTGAGCGACTAGTCTGACTAAAGTTTTATGTGTGGACTCCAAAACTGTCAGTGCATGACCACCATGCTTCTTCCCCTTCTCTGCTCTGTGGCAGCAGCCAGTCACCATCATTCGTATTTTTCCAGCTTGTTCGTCCATCCACACTGTCCACTCCGTTGCCTGTCTGTTCAAGTTCAATGACTCACGGGGGATCAATTGCTTGTTCTTTCACTCAATCTTGTGTACTACGGTACTTGTGCAACTACTTCGGAGAGATTCTTTGAAACATCCCACATAAGTGGGATACACTTGACTGTTGAGCATCTCGGTGTGATTGACTACGTTGTGTTAGACTCGTTCATTCGTGGACAAGGTGGCAAGCAAAACAAGTTTTGATTTAGCACTTGGAGGTCTTGGTCTTTCCTCTGAAGAACAACCCATGGCCAACATGCTCTTGTTGGATGCCAAGTTTGCATCACTCCCGAGCGGGCAAACCTAGTATACTTTGAAGGTACGAGTAACCACAAATGTGTCGTCTTACCTTTCCACCAGCTCTGCCAAGCCGGACAATGCCCAGTTTGAGGCCATCACCACCTCGGGATCTGAGATCCTCTGCGTCCTCCTCCGAGGGATAGTTTGGCGATCCAACATTGGGAGAGTCGAATTTTCGATCCTCTCTCGGGGATAGCTTCATATTGAACGTGGAGTATGACAGTCAGGAAGTTGTCCACAACAACAACTACAGCAGCGAATTGGGATCAATAAATTCGGAGGATAATGCAAGTCGAAAGCGAGGGAGGAGGGTTGTTGTGGGGAGGTTGGCTAAGGGTGGGAAAGATTTTGAGGAGTGTTCCGGATTGAAGAAAGGAGTATTTGGGTGAACTAGCCTATGGTCAGGAGGACCTTAGCGACACAATCTTGGGTCTCTGGCAGTCCTGGAAGTCACGCTATAATAACATCACTCACAACGGAAATCAGACCAACTTTGGGCGACTTCCTCCGATCTCCCCGGGATCATGAAAAACACTGACTCGAGTCTCGCTCAATCTCACTCTCTCCCCCTTCCTCTTTATCGTTGTCTCCCTCTCTCTCTGTGTCTCTCTCCTTAGTTTGGACGGACGTCCACGTCCTCCCCGCTAGTCGAGTCGACCATGGTGCCCTCCCTCGTCGCCTCGGCCTCTTCGCTCTTCGGGTTCTGTCGTGGAATGGAGGGGAGCTCGTGGAAAAACTATCAACAACAGCGTACTCGGCAGGATCACCAGCTGCCCGCCCTACCTACTTGGGAAACTTACTTAGTGGACTTGTTCTCAAGAGTGGACCATCCAACTACCTACTACGTACATACTACTACTACTATTACTACTACTCCATGTACACACATGGACTATCAATCCGAGCCTCACGCTGAACCGATGAGGGGGGAGGGAACAATTCCGCGCACGCCGTGGCACACGGGCAGATGGCTTCAATCCCAGCCTGTTATGAGCTCACGGTTTCCTTTCCTAACTGTATGGTGCAATGATGGAGAGCAGCTGAGAAGGTTTGCCACGGAGGATCCAAGGAAGCGCAGTTCCTCGACTGCCTGGCCTGTCTCACGACTTCCTTCGATGGCAATCTCACTCCAAAGCCGGACGTGGCGGACGCGACGGACGTGATAGAGACCGAGCTTTGGGTACTGGCGAGATTGGTGTTGCCTTGGCCTATTTGCTGGATGGAACTGGTGTCCCTCTGCCATTCGTTGGTGGGCGGGAGAGATGGGTACAACAACTCTGGACGACTTATGTGATAGGAAGGAGCTCGGCGGCTGATCTCCTCAGCTGCTTCTCCTTTGTCTCGTTTGGAAAACTCGCAAATTTCTTGGCAGGCTAGCTACGACTAGAGACCAAAGCGCTTTTGGCTATCAGGAGCTCCACTTTGTCCAACACGCCGGAGTCTATGAGGTCTAATGCGCTTTAAAACAATTTTCGATAGCTCTTCGGTAGGTATATGAAACCAAGCCTGATCGTACCAAGTCCATGGAACGCCATTGAAGGGCTCGAGTAAATCCCACCATAGACGGAAATATCCCCAACAAAGCCTCGCGATTTGAGTTTGAAATTTCCTGGATTTAATTCAGCCCGTGAATGAGCTGGTAGTTTCGATTAAGAATAAGGTTTTTACTGAATGTGGAAAGCGAGAAAACCAAGGTTGCTCGATGTTTTTTTTGAACAATTAATGGCCAAGAAGTAGTAGAAAGGATGGCGTAGGTTTGAAAGGGAAATGCTCAAAACAGCCATGCATTCAATTGATCCGGGCATTTGGGAGAGTTTTTCCAAAGGACAATTTCAAGCCAGAGGCAGTTTGATGGAAATTGGTCGATTTCCTTGAAACATGAACAACTAACTGATAGATTGCTATTTCTGTAGAATAGAAATACCTCCCTTGACCTTTTTTGGGCTGCTATTACACAATAATAACAGCCAATGTATAGCTTTTTGATTAGCTTTAACTGTTTTTTCCATTCTGATTCTTTAAAAATGATCCATGATTGAATTAAACTCTGGTTCATTGTACTTCTACAGAGATTACATTACGAACGTGCTTTTCAGTTCGAGATGGGGTCAAAACAAGGCAAATAATTAATTTCTTATCGAGCGAGTACTTTTTGTTTGAATAACACATACAAGTATGCGTAGTCACGAACCACTTACGGACAGGATCACTGATAGATTTATTCATTAAAAACCTTTCAATTGATCAAAATAAGGTCTGTTGTACCATATGATGGACATACGAAAATTATTTCACCCATACAGCTACTTTTTTTTGTCACTGACGTGATCCAACACGAAACTGTCTCACCCACTGTCCATGTTTGCTCAGATCGAAATGAGGACCAATAGATTTTTCATTTTCGATTCCACTTAACCACACTCATGCAATAACAAATGCCTTAAAATGTTTCGATGCATCGCGTGCCACTGGGCCTATTATAGTGATGGACGGGTTCTCAGTTTACATAAGGTTCTCGTGCTACTTTTTGACATGGGATAATGTTCCCAAATATGGAGTCCAAAAGAAAAGAACTTAACAACCTTCTGAAAATGGTAAAAAGTAAAAGCCACTTTCACAAAAGACATGTGACACTCACCATCAATATTCAGCTGTGGTGTGATTGATTGTACAATATGTATATTTAACGAGAACTATTGTTGACCTTGTTGTATCATGTTTGGTTGTTCATTGTGAACACTATGGGGAAAGCTCGTCATGCATGGTATGCATGGTGTTCTAACCCGTCAGTATAACCACACATGAATGATCCATTCGCCTGAGAAAGACGCATTCGTGACTCTTGCTCAAAGTGTAATGATTTTAACTAATTGAAAGCAGATTGTTTGATGAATCAAAAAAAAAAAAAACTATGACATCAATTCTGGAGTGATGTACTCTACATAAGCCAAAATTCGCATGGTATTTTTTCAGATGTAGGCTCAAGCTTTGTATTTATTCCAAATTACTTCATACGAGAGTTTAATGCACTTGAACCAGTCTGTTTCCTGACGTGACGTCAGTACATAACGGATAAATTTGTTGTTTCCTCCTTGAAAATGAAAGTACCGCTTTAATAATGGACGACTTGGTGTACAGGAGCACAAGCATCTCTGAAATGATCGAGGCACTTAATCGAGATTTCCCGAGTATCACTGCTTGTGAGACTTGTGAATGATCAAGTTAAATATTTGCTGTGGAGACAAGGCTGTTCCATAAACTCTTTGTGGCGCAAATGTCTCCTAGCAATTCGAATAAATATGCCTCACTTGACATGGCCCCACCAAAAAAAGAAAGATACATGCCTAGCCATTCATCATAGTTTTCTCCTTGGTCCAAGCTCAAAAGCGTGTCTGGCTAGCCTAGACACGGCTTTTAAGTAGTTTTGCTCCAAGTAGATTTTAATGGCTAAATCCTACCATTAAGGTCAGTCATCCGAACTGGGAACGAATGTTCGACTCCGCGGATGCAAGTCAAAGCTTTTCATTGCCATTCTTCTCTCTCTTCATTTCCGAGTGTTCAAGATCAGGGCCATTTGAAAGCCAAGTCCCGACGGACGAGAGGCGAGGGACCCAGCAGACGGCCGTCCTTTTTGGCCTTTTGTCAAGGTCGTCCCTCCCTTTTTTGAGAAACCAAGGCTGCAAGTTGGATGCAGAAGAGATGGTCATAGTCCATGGTCTCACTTTTCCATCTCAGGCTTCACGTTGAGTCGCCTTTGTGCGTTCCATGAAAAAGGATATGGTTCTTTGGAAATCGTACTCTGACGGCCGAAAGAGCATTCTAGCACGTCCATGAATGGGCGGGAAAGGAAAGGTTCATTGTTCCTTCAAACTTGAGTACAAATATGAGTGCTCAATTAGAATTACAAAGGTTCATTTACGTCGTGGATGAAATTGGATTGCCTCCTTTCTATTGGGCGAAGAATTATCACCTACATTGAGAGTCTTTTCAAAATCTTCTCAATCCTAAGATTGGTCGAAGTTTTACAGTGCATGATTTCAATGTTAATGCTATGCCAGTCCATGATGCTGTCACGGCTAAGTTACTGACACTCTCGATCAAGATTCTCTGGATCATGATAAACCCAATAGGAAAGTTGCCTTGGGTAGGCCGAAGGGCCCATTGACCATAGCAAAAGACGGTCTACCGAATATATATCCCGAACTTTCCGTCCCTCAAGGTTACCCCCAAAAAGTCCTTTAAGAGTGGGGCAAATCCATTAGAGTTGTTAATGATGGAGGAGTCCAGGGTGGTATTCATTTTCATGCGCCTTACTAGTGTCAAGGGAAACCTAGGTTGAACTCTTGAAAGAACAGTTTCTTATGGGAAGTCTAAACGAGGGCTGAATAGATGAGTAGACTCTTCTTAAAGAGCCCTATGGAAGTTTCGGCTCGATTCCGAGGCAGAAAAAAACTTGTCGAAGAAAGCGCATCCCATGAACATTCCAAGCCAGGCAGTCTTAGCTGGATGCAATGTAATTGGGCTCTTTAAGGCCAAGCCTAAAGCACAAACCATAACCAACTGACGAATTTGGACCTTTATGTTGGGCTTGGTGATTTTCATTTCTTTCTACAAGGAGAATGACGTCATTTCGGCACATTTACAAAAGTTTCCGTGGAATTGGCAGACTTGATTGAGGTTGACTTTGTTCGTTAGCGCCATTTTAGGATTCTTCTATTTTCATTAAAATCAAACAGAACACTGACATTGGTTTGGAAGTTCTTGGAGTGGAGTCATTTGGGTGGGGGGACGGTGCCTTGTAAGACATATTAACATACTCAGTCCTTTGAGTATCTACACTGAAGGATAAGGCCAAGAGAATTTAAAGAGAAAGAGAAGGAGGATATCTTGATTAAATATCAGCCCACACGATCAGCTTTTTGGCCTTGTCTCCAGAGACGAGAACATTACCAGCGGGTTGCCATGCCACGGATATCACGTTAGCCTAGTGTTCTACCAGTCTCTTGACAACTTTGGTGGCATTATTTATGTTCCAAATAAACACGGAACCGTCGTTGGATCCCACGGTCACGTACTGTGAATCGGGGCTAAAAACGGCTCGCGTGAAGTCACAACCCACCCTGAAATCATCAGCTTGGAATGTCGTAACGGGCATGTCCATGGCCCGCAGGTCTATTACACTTAAGACATCGTCTCTGGTGCTGGCCAACAGGTACTGTCCACTCTTGGAAAGATCCACGGACGTAACTCGGTCATTCAAAGCGATGGAGTTTGTTAAGGATGAATCCATGCGGCAATCGTAAAACCGAATGCTTTTGTCAAAATGACCACTTATGATGACTTGATCTTGGCAGGCCAAATCATTGACCAACGATCCACAAATCAGGGTCTTCGTACAAGCACGAGATCGCAGGTCCCACACACGAATGGTGCGGTCGTGACTGCCGCTGCAAACTTTTGCATTGTCGCCCATGAACTTGGCAGCATACACTTTTCCATTATGACCAGTGAGTGTGTGACGCAATCTCATGTTCTCCATACACCATACCCTACACGTGTTATCAAAGGATCCCGCCAAGAGCAGCGTGGCCGCGGCGTCAAAATCCACGGACATAATAGCCCCACTACTTCCAGTCAGGATGCCTCGATTCTCGTAATTGCCCTTGGACACGTCCCAAATTTTGATTTTTCGATCTTCCCCTCCAGTTACTAGCACCGACCCATGCGGGCTCCATTTGACGACATTGATTCCACTCTCATGCGCATTCCAGTTCAGGTACGCCCGCGTTGGAATGCGGGCCATATGACATACTAACGAATCAAGGGTCTCAGTTCCGATCATCTGACCTTTCCTGTAACGGAACCACAACCCAACTATCAAATGTTTATCGCCACCAATCTCATCTTAATTCCATCTCAAATGCCAATACTTACTCTTCCATGTCCACCACGGGTTGGATTCGATTCTCTCGGGCGGCTTCAGCCAACTCCTCCCGGACGATTTCTCGTTGGCGCTCCTGGAACAAGTCGTTCTCCATGTTCATCCGAGCCACGTCTTTTTCTTTGAGATCGATGACCTGGGCCACCATGGCATCATTCTCCTTTTGAACTTGCACCAGTTTTCGCTCGGCCGTGGTCAGAGCCAATTGCAGGGCTTGATACTCGTCCTTGAGCAACTGATTCGTCTCTTCCAACTCGGCCATGTTGGCGCTCATTTGATCCACTTGTCGTCTCAAGGATTGCAATTGCTCCTCACATTGCAGCAATTGAGCCGTCTTTTCACTCAAGGCCAGATCCTTGGCCTTCACTTGTGTGGACATGTCAATCACCATCTGAGCATTTTCTCCCTTTCTCCGATGAAGCTCCGTCAGCTCCTCCTGGAGGGTGTATAATTTCCGTTTCAACTCTTGCACATCGTGGGAGGGCATCCCACCCCCTCCGCCTCCCTCCCCGCCTCCTCGGACCATCCCTTCCCGATGCTGGAAGACTAATTGCTTGTTCTCTAATTGCAGGTGAGCAGTCTGTTCTATCAATCGGTTTTGAACCGCAATCAGATCCGCAAACGGGCCCGATTCGTGGGCATTCCGGGTTTGAATTTTTGCCAGGATGTCCTTCCGCCATGGCTCGTTGAAGCAACCCGCCATAGTTGGGGTTTAGGAGGAGAGTCTGGAAAATATTGTTCAGATGTAGATGAACAGGAAGTCTCGTCATTCATTTGACGAGGTTGTTTAAGAGTTGAACGGGTAGTTGACTATTAATGCTGAAAGTGGGTAGCACATGAGACACATTCCCTCAGCAATGATGGAACCGTTCCAAATGATCTTCGCCAAAGAAGTCTTGTAGGCAAGGAAGTTTGACCTCGAAATCTGTACTAGTTCTAGCGTCCTCTGGCGTGCTCTTTGTATATGATCCAAAGGTTGGATGCTGTCAGCTGTCACATCAAATGAGTGGCAAGTTTGAGTTATTGGATTCCCGGAAAACACGTGTTTCTGCAGCAAGTATTGTGAGAACGAAAACTCTGGAATGAGAGTAAAATTGCCTGATTGTTAGATTATGGGAATCAGTCATCCGCTGTACATAATTGTTCCCTTTTCAGTCCTGATAAATTGGGAGTCAAATGATTATTCGGAAGCATTTTTGTCAGTGTTCCAAACAGGCTGGCCAGGTTATTTTCAGCCGGCGATGCCAGCTCGAGCAAATTCGATGCTTAAAAAATGCTAGTTGGAGTTGAAAAATGCTAGAATAATGCTAGTTTTTTAGGAAAAGATAATCATTCATGGTGGTCATACAAGATTTCAGTTTCAAAACTCCATTATATTTGGCACTCTTTGACAGAAGTTCCGGCATTATTTTTGTTTAATGTTATACTGTTATTTGAGAAAAATACATTTTTCAGGATTTGAACAATGTTTTTCACCACAATTCTTATTGTCAAAGAATATTCATCTTGGGTGAGATTAGATCATGAAAATAGCATAATTCATTTTTGTTGCATGCATCAACTTCAGAGAGGACATTAGCAAGAGCTTTATCCTGAAAGCACAATAGTTGTCTATCTCTTCTATTCTAAATATTTTTTGATATTTTTGAAACTTGTGATATGGTTTACCTCAAATGTGTGAGGAGCAATACTTTTGGGGATAATAATGAAACTGAACAAAATATTTATGTTTACTAAGTCCAAATAAAGCCCCTAAGAACCGTAAAAAAGCTTCTGGCCTTTGGGTCTTTTAGGGCAAAATTTCCATGTCCCTGAGATGGATCCGAATCCAGCATCATGAAATCTCTGAAAGTATAAGGAGTTGCAAAAAAAAAACGTGAAGGAAGAAAATCCAAGCTACATGCATGACTTAGCTTGAGGCTGAGTCTGCTGACAAGAATAAAACATACCCTAACAATAATGAAACAGCAAAGAGAGTCCTTCATTTTTTGAAAGCCCTATTGTGATCTTGCTAACTTGGAATAGTAACCTACATTTTATATAATGACATCACTCATTTTACATCATGTTCAATGCTTCCCATGTTCAAATATATATTCAGTTTCAAAACGAATAAAGTCAGTGATTTTACCTTTTTTGCCAGCTTGGATAATGACTATAAAGATTCCAAATTTCGTCATATTACCAAGAATATATTATCTCGTTGTTCACTTCACCTGATTTGGTTCACTTCATTATGCATGACCCCAATGGAGCAAACAAAATTGGTGCTGACTTGCTTGAGCAATGTTTTTGCTGATGTTAGTCAAAAACTTGTGCTCGGAAAAACATTACGTTTAAATGGCCACGTTATTGAAGGCAGATAAAATTTGGATGTGATTGAATCATGATTTGATAGCAATTTTGAGTAATTCCACTTCAAGATATTTTGACAGTCAATGCTAGCATACGGATAACGTGCTACTTTTCATGGTTTGAAAACAGTTGCAATAGAATAACTCCCGTCTTAGCTTTTATCACACTTGTATGGCTTAAATGAGCTATTACAATATCTAGGGGTTACCTATCTCACTTGGTTTTCCCAAATACTGAGACCTCAAAGTCACAGTATGTTGATTTTCTCATTGAGGTGTTCAATCTCCTTCTCAAATGCATAACACCAGATCAAAGAGGAAGACCTAGAGTTAGGAGTTGCACGGCAAGCTAGCCAGGGAGACTCGTTTTCAGAGCTGATGGGTGACAGCTGAAAGGCTGTAAGGGTATGGCATCTGATTTTTCAATCTGTTGGAGTTGAATTGTGCACTGATTACCGATTTAGCTCCAGTAAAAAGCACAACAAACTCGATTTTTACTCTTCTATTTTTCTTCTTCTATGCGACAAGATGTTACAGATTCTAGAGCGCCAAAGTTTGAACTTGAAGTTTGATCCAAAATTATTCCTTCGAGGACATGGATTGAACTCTGAGGCCAAAATTTCAATGCCTTGATATTTATCCCCTCCTTCTTTTATCTCGTGGTGGTATTGGTGAATGTATTTGCGAAAGCTCTTGAAAAGGTTGATTTCAAATGCATCATCGAAAGATTAGCCTAAAGTGTACGCTTGGACCAAAGACTATTCAGACGTTTAGGCATTAGGCATGCTACGGTACCAAAAAACAAACGTGCCTGCTAGTGCCAGTGATGCAAATGTGACGCTTCAAACTAGTTTTAACGAAGCTGATATTTCCTCATATCATAGTACCGTGAATGAAGGCTCAATCTCTCAAAAACGTGTTTGAAACCCCAAATTTGCATCACTGACACGGATACCAGCAATCAAGCAAACCTACGAGAGCTTGTCTAAACATTCTTATTTTTGGGTTTGGACTCTTCCGTTACCTCGCTAAATATTTTGAACCGCCCCCTCGATCCTCATTCTGGAACCAGCCATAAACCATAAACTGTCCCGTACATGTGTAAACATTCTTACCCTTTCGCCAAATTTATTAAAAACTATCTGACCTGTATAGTGAACTTGGAATGCCAAACTCTGTGTGTCGAACTCAAGAAATTATAAAGCATGCACATTGAGCTCTTTCATTCATACCTCGCGGGAAACTAAAGAATTGTCAAATTCATGATTGGAGCCAATCATAGCTATAATATTGGTGAATCATATATATTGGACACTTGTCACTTTATCAACAATAGCAAGGAATATAGGTGAACGTCTGGGACCGGAACCAAAGAAATCGAGTCATGTTTCTATTAAAAGGAAAGCGTCCTGAATACATTTGGTGGGCGTGAAGGAGATCATTCAAAAAGAACGTCAATGATATGTATTGTTAATTGCCTGACAAACAGCCACGTAACAACTCCCATGACGTCCATGTTTCAGCTAAGCTAAGGTTGAATCTTTATGAATGCAAGAGAGCCATGTAATGTTGGCAATGAATGGCGCAATTCGTGAGAAGCTTTCTAATGTAGCCATGTCCTATTTTACCGAAGTCGTTCCTTCCTCTGAATTATAAATGGATGGTCCCTTTCATAAAAAGGTGTTCTATTTCGGAGCAAGTAATCCCATTTTAAGCCAAGTTCCGATCAAATTGGATCTTTTTTGTATTTCTTCCTGCTGCTTGACTGCATCGCATCAACAGTAAAACGTTCTAAAACAAAGGCTCGCCTAAATGAAGATGCTTCTTTCACCTAATGATAACTCAAATTCGGGGAAAATAATCTGCTTGACGCAAGTCCAACCAGAATACTTCGTCATGGTTTTGGAAACCAAGAGTACGATCGGCACCAGAAAAAAAGAAGAAAAAAAACAGAACTAAGAGTGATAAATGGGAACTCTTTTCCAGAAGAACCAAAGTAATTTCACCGTCTACGAGGGTCAAATACATTTTCCAAGTCAGATTTCTTGCAATCATACGATTCCGCTTTTCAAATGTCCTATTGGGACCAATAAATTCGATGTACGTTGTCGTTCCATACCTCACGAAGGCCTTAAAACAAAGGTCAAAGGAAACAAACCCCTTTTTTGGGACCCACATCCGTTCCATTCTCAATATATCTAGGATACGATACAATCGTCAACATGTTGTGTCTAAGTCTGCCAGATCTCTTTCCTCGTTATTGTCCATCTTTCACGAGATCCTTTTCATACTCTTCTAGCTCATGTTGGGTTAGGCTCGCTGCCCTTTAAATGGACCGTGGGTTGTGGCCTTCTCGACAGATATGGATGTGGGTGTAGACGAGAGACTATTGGATCCCACTTGATGACGTCATTGATTGCACAGCCTTGGCAATGGTTCTCTCCTCTGGAATCGTATGCTTCCTTTCTTGTCGTCGAGCTCTCAGGTCTTGCTGGGATATCTTCTTGGGTATCTGGGTTATCTGGGGTATCTAGTGAGGCTGTGGGTACGTCACATGGAAAGGCTTTCCTTACTGGTTCAATTTTGAAACGATTCATTCAAACCGAAAACTGATGTTCCTTTCCAAAGATGCTTCATTTGCAACAAAATAGAAATGAAAGAGTGTTTGTTTTAGTGGAAGCCACTGGAAAGGAGGGACTGTACAGTGTTCAGAGAAGGTGCGAAACGTATCTGATACTGTACGTTTTCCAAAGCATCCATGAGCTTTTTCACAACCTAGGTTTTGCGATCAATTGTATGGCACAGTGGTTACATTTTCTGGTTAAATGTTTGCTCAAATGCCAAGACATCTAGATATGTTTTTCTTTGATAAAGGGACAAAAGGAACAACTTTTGTGAAATACACGTGTTTAAAAGTAGCTCAGATATGTGTGTAAAATAATTTAAAGCCCATTAAAATGCATCATTGTCAAAAACGTAGTCAATCAGTATTAAACGTACTCTTAGTTATGAATTGACCTAAAATTTCATAAACTTCTATTTAGCAGATGATTAGTTATTACAGGTGGAAAGTTGCGTTTCCAAAGGACATTACTGTCCTTTTCAATAACGACAAGAAATAACATTTGGCCATTTTCTTTAAGAAGTCTTTAAAGGCTAAAAGTAGCAAAAAATGTCACTTAAAACTTACAAAAGATGTAAAATTGCCTGTCATTTTAGTTAAGTGCCAAAAGCTACACTATTCCATCATGTTCCTAAAGTATTTGAACGATATATGTGATTGTTTAATTTTCAAATTTGTCACTTGTTGTAATAATTAATTTCTACGTACTGGGGATTTTTTTAAATTCAAAAATAATATAATTTTGTCAAAGTTCAAAATCAAGCTTGGCGTGTTCGTCGGGAGGAAATAATTCAGGCAGAGGTTCGAACGAGGCAAGTTTAATTACTGAATTCTACATTATTACAACGCATGGCAAGTGAGGGTGCTCACGATCAGGTGTGATAATTCACAACAGTATTTACAAGAGCATTCGAGCATACTCCAAAGCTTGATTGAAATTGCGATTGACAAGTATGGCATCACAGTTTTGAAAACTTGACATCAAGTAAGTTTTAAGTTATATTGCAAGCTATTTTCGGGTTTTTCTTCTTGTATCAAAAGAGTGACATATTTTCATTTATGTTTTAGGCATAGAAAAAGAATATTATGTTTCTTGGCAATTGGTTTAAGGTATAACCGGAGCAATTTGTAGTCAAATTTGATGCAAATGCAATTTTTGAAAGCGTGATATCTTACCGTTTCCTCAACTGATTTGGATAAAATTGTTGTTGGAAGCGCCAGTAAGGTTACTCCCAACATCTATTGATTACGTTCTTAAAAATGTTATCTCTTTGCAGGTTTTAAGTGGATAAATATGCTAATCTGAGCTAAAATACGAGATGATGTTTTACAAAAGTTGTTCTTTTTGTTTCAATAACAACGGCAATCGGTACTATAAATCTTTGCACAAAAACTTTATCAGTGTTGTGGGTACCACCGTGATGGGGTTAACGTGCGTTTTGCGAGCTCAGTCAAGCTTACGATAAACTCGGTTGATTCAAACATTGAAGTTATCTTTTTCCTACATTCGCAGGAAATATGTGTAGTACCCTCCATATCTTAGATAAGCTAATGTCTACCGACTCAATATCATGTAAAATTTAAACCATAACCAAGAGGCGAATTGTTATGTTTCACTTTGAGAGTAATGGGATAACACTCGCTATGTAATTTGAAAAAGCCCGTGTAAAACCAAACCCCAAATTGGATCCAAGGAGGGTGTTAACCAAGGATGATTCAATTGCCTAGAAGTTGAATATTGATCAAAGCCTGGAGTTTCTAAGTCACTTCCACTCGTTTAGGATCAAAGATAATTCGACTTTAAAGACCTTTGCCTAAACTGTGGGTCCTTTTTAATGAAGTATTTTCTTATTCGTACTCTATACTTGAAATAACAATGTATAACGTAAGTTGTTGGCAACTTTCTTTTCTGGAAAGGCTTATGAAAGGCTGAGTGAGTTTCTAAACTGGAAGTTGCGTCATACTTCTTCAAGTAATGCAAAATTGACTACCATATTTTTACATTATTGTCGACTACTCAGCCACTAAAGAGTACCATAGCAGCTAAAAAGTGAAAGAAAAACACCCTTATCGCAAGTTGTATTGTAAAGTGAAATCTGAGACAAAAAAAGACCGTCAGTGCAAGGTAAAATCTGGTTGGAATCAAGCGATTGGTTGAATTTTGTCTAGTAAGCAGCAGGTAAAAATGAAGTCTGTCCACTCTTTCCTCTGTTGTAAGAAGTGACATGAACAGATTATCTTGTCGAAGGTGCTCGACTAACTTATTTTGGATCATCATCTATAGTGTTTTCATTGGTTACGTGATTTACGCCAATTACTACGGCGAAGCCCCAGAGGAGCTCGTTGAGACAATAAAAGAATTTAATCAAACCCGAACAACATAATGAATGCTCATCAGCCATTATTCATAGTGGTATATTTAAGCTTCGTTCTCCTGGCCTTGGCGCAAGCGGGTAAATTCAGGCGCTTCCAAGAAGAGATCATCCAAGACGACCTCGAAATCGAAGACGTTCTGAGGAACCGAGCTCTGCGAGTGAAGCAAGTTTGTAACAAATACTCGGACATCTCCTTACCGGAAAGCTTTGACAAGCGATTGAATAAGTTCCATTTGCACTACCAAAATGAGAAGCAAATGCCCATTGGCGATAGTGTCGCCTTCGATGGGTTCAATCCGAAGTGGCAGCTTTGCGCTCCAAGACAAGTTTTGAATCCGGAGAGCCTCGAAAAATTCAAGGCTACCCTTGACTTAGAGTTCCCGAGCAAGATCAAAGGAAATTTGAACGACACAAAGTTGATAAGTATGTCAATTTCAAAAATATCATCTCATGATATTCATGGTTTTTGTTATGGGTAATTAAGCCTATTGTAGAAAATTTGGTTAGAAATAAGAGTCTCAAAATACCTAGGTTCCCTCATTAACTAAAAGGTTCGTTTTCAATGTAGTAATAGAATTGGGACTTGATCACCAAGTTCAGAATATATCACGATTTTTCAGAAAAGCGCATGAAAATGTTCGTCGTGTCACATCCATTGGAACGATTGGTGAGATCATTTGTTGCCCTGACCAAAGTGGAAAATGACGTGATCTTGGAAAAAGTTAAAAAGACGTATGGAAAATTTACGTTTAAGGTGAGTCGATTAATATAGAAATGCCATTAAGGAACAAAGTTGATCGGGTTATTCATTTTCATTCAGGAATTTGTTGACTTTCTGGTACATGGAGGCAAAAAATTCTCGGGCTACGCTGAATTTTATAGCCAATGGCCGTTAACATCGTTGTGGACGCCATTTTACCAGAATTGTCCGGCTTGTAACCCAGGTAAGCCAAGTCTGAATACTACAAACTACAATAAGCTTTACAAAGTGCATTTTCTTTGTCATTTTCATACTGCTTTCGTCATTCAGATTTGTTTCCCGACTTTGTTTTGAAAACTGGTGAGGATTTGGAAACCGAATATGAAGTGTTGCAAGAAATTGTGGGATTGGAAGATATCGATGCTCCCAAGGCAGATGCTGTTTCAGATACCACGCTCAAGATGATGTATTCGCAGATCACCAAAGATGATCTAGATGGCCTTTGTGATATCTACAGGGTTGACATGGAGATGTATCAATTTTCACCCGCGAAATTCTACTCCATCGTTCAATAAGAACCTGAAACCCGGATGATCAATGCGGATTGCATGTCCATATTGATCCTGTTCAGTACCATCGAATTAAATATAACCGCACTAGCTGCCACTTCTATCTTGGAGAAATATTTATTCATTCGAATTCCATAGTGGACGTTTGTGTTTATTTTAAGCTATTTTAAGAGAAACTCAAACGTGGATAGGATTTTAACTGAGACAGGAAAAAATTGGAAGTCTGGAATAGAAAAGACTGCCATGCAACGAGTTATTCTTCTTCGAATTAGCCATCAGTATTTGGCAAAAGTAAACTATTAGTCCATGGTGACGCAACGGTAGCATGCCTATTTTCAAGACAAAAAAGTATTATGGAGTGGGAGAAAACATTCCTTTGGCACTAAAACAGATTCGAACAGTAAATCGAATGTCAGGGCTCTTGAACTTTATTGTCTAAAATACAATAAAGAAATAGCTATTCCATTTCTCTTTCGTATTAAAATGTTTGGGGCAAAACATGATTGACTTCTTCGATGAGAAGCAAACACTTTGAAAGCGACTTAATTTCCAATGATTATACGTTCTCCCTCGTTCATTTTGTCTCACATCTCCCATTGACATACATGGATGTCTAGAAGATGGATGTCGCTCGACCGACCACTTGATTGGGTAAGCCTTTCAAAAAATTGGTTTTTGGTGATTGATCATTTTTTAGGAATCCATCCGTTGTAGTGTTTAGTCAACCCAGCGGTCGGTTCTTCGGTATCCCCTTGAGTCTAGACATCCATGCCAAGGAGATTGGTTTGATTTTGACGCGGAACTCATCGCTCAGAAGACAACCGTTTCAACGTGAAGATTTCTTTCCAGTCACTCAAAATATAATTAGACCTTCAAAAGTAGAAGAAAAAAAGAACAAGCTCAGATATGTTTGTCGGAATATTGATGAGGAGTTCATTATAATTTTGATACTAAAACTGAATGTTAAATGTTGTGATTTCGGGAAATAGTGTATGACACTTACTTAGGAAGGAAACCACGAGGAATTCAATTACCAAAATGAATTGATGGGAATCAAACACGATTCTAATTACTTGGCTTCCAGTGTAATTAATTGCTGATGCAATTAATTTCAAAATATCATTAAATTGCACCCAATTACGTTCCTTTTTTCACTTGGAAACCATTTTCTCAAAATTTGGTGGAGCTAGTGATGCACCAAAAAAATAGACCTAGTGCATCGATATTTAGTTTAAAAGAATGGTGAAATACATTTGCACAATTCTTATGAAATAACACAATGACATCTGCACTCTTTCCTCGACTTCAAATGCATAAAAAAAGAAAAAAATAAGGTTGTATCTACCTTGACTTTGAATGCAATCAACCACAAATACATTTTTAGTCTGATTTTATCCATTACATGACATGAAAACCTAAGTGCAATTAAGTCAAATGCCCCTGAAACCAGATGAAAGAAGTCTGACAACTCCTGAAATGACAATTGGGCGAGATGAAAGCAAACCTTGAACAATCCCAACATGTGTTGAGGCTTGAGAAGCAAGCCAGACGCTCAAAAAACGTAAACTTGACCATAAGCGTGGGCATGGATGGCTATTATGTCCTCGCCTTGGCCGTACAGCAGCAGACGCTCAAAAAACGTAAACTTGACCATAAGCGTGGGCATGGATGGCTATTATGTCCTTGAGATTTTCTCAACAGTTGATCCAACGATCATAGTTGCGCTTCTTATATCTTAGGTTTTTACTTTCATTGCCAATTTTGCGTTTCAAATCAAAAGCATGAATTTTAAAGTTGCCGTTGAAGTGCTATTTGATATATACGAGAACTTTTACTTCCACTGATCGACCAAGTAATGACAAATTTTTATGATGATTGTTATTGACGGTCTGATCAAAATGTCAACAAAAGCCTTGGATTACTTGGGTTTCAGGTCATCGACTACACTTTCTCCAATAGAATAGGATTAACAATCGATGGAAGCCTACTTCTGACATAGTCCAAGTTCACTCCACCATAAAGTGGCTTGTCAATCAGAAGTTTCTTGATCTTGGGCATTTAACTTCCTGGCCCTACCTGACCCTAGGAAAAAAATATTGCTTAGGGAAGAGTGTACAAGATATTACTTGAAAGAAAAGCTCTGAAACAAATATTCAACTGCCTTCATTCTTTTCGAGCAAGGGTTTACTTATTAGGTCAGACTCAACCCGATATACGAAATAATCATTGGCCGTGTGCAGAGTCAGGCACAAAGCATCCCTCATACCCCTCTTCTATTTTATGCAAGCGCTCGCTCGGGGAGGTTACCCCGAAAGAGAAATGCCGAAATCATCATTTACTGCCCAACCAACTTTTATCTCATACTCTTAAGCATCCAACGCTGTTTAAGACTGAAGTGGGCTTTCAGTCGAATTGTGCAAGCCAGGAAGAGCCAATCAGTTCTTGTTTCTATTCTTGGAACGAAGACGAACACAAACACAGCGTGGCTTATTTCTCAAGAACATTACATTCATCTATAAAAAGTAATAGTGATTGAATTGCATGATAAAGGAAGTAAAACTTTGTTTGGAATGGCTTAATTGAACTCCGAGCAGCCTCTATCTAGCAAGCTAGGAGTTAATATTGTTGGATTTCATCACTTACTTTTTATTCAAAATCGTATATTGTTGACCACTGGGTTTTATTTTCATTTAGGGTCTGAAAAAATGGTTTGTGATTTTGGTCAAAAAAGATTTTTAGGGTATGAAAATCAGCCAAAATAATTCCGAAAACGGTAAAATAAGTTATAAAAAAGTTTCAAAAAGGTTTTTTGATTTGTTTGGCTATTCCAGTATTATGGGTGTTTTTGAGTCAAAAAATGCTTGATTATTGTTTTTCACGATTTTCTTGCTCTTTGGCCTCTTGCCTTTACATCGAGGAAAACTGAATTTCAATTTAGGCACATATCTATGACTTCTAAATGAAAGTCATATTTTGAAGCATCCTGAATCAATGTTCCAGGGCAGAGTAGATGGGTGGTCTCTAAAATCAATACCATCATTGTGTGAGAATCTAATTGTATTTTGGATACAAAAAACGTACGGCATAGCACATAGAAACAGTAAAATACACCTTAACTTACTCAAGGACACTAAAGCACCTTAGAGTCCCTGAATTATCTAACAATGCCAATCAATGCATTCATTCTATAAAGGAGTTTGTAGAAAGTTGAAACATGTCAATGTTTTCATCCTCGGTTTTGTGAATTTTTTTTTTGTAAAAGCCATCAAATGAAATGTACGGTACAGGGTGGAAAAAAATAGAGGCTACTATTTGTGCCTTCTAAAAATCCTTTCCCCGCTCTCAAAGAATTGCTTGATCATGTTGAGTCTCAAATTTTCATCAAAAAAGGACTATTTTGGTTCTGACCTCAAGATTGTGCTCACTTACATTCTCGAACACTGTTTTGATGAAAGACAGTGGGAGGGTCATCGATCGCCTTTTGGCTAAAATTAGATCATTTTTAATATGGCACTACTTCATGTGTTCAACAGTTCCTCTTTATGAAAGTTTGAGATTTGATGTCCAAAAAATCTTTGAGCGGGGACAAACATGGTAAGACACGGCTAAAGTAGCCCTGAATTCTTTCCACCCAGTACCTTTCCTAAATTTCATCTAAGCATGCTCAATACCCTTGAATTTCCTCAAAATTTCTCGTTTTTTTGGTTAATTTAAGGTTAAAAAAATTTGCCCCAAAATGGTCAAAGTAGTTTAAAACTTAATTCAACTTTTAAAGAATATCTTTCCGAGCCCTAGCTTCGAAAAAATAACTTGTTTTGCCGCTAAGGATAGATTCCAGGCAGTCGTAGACTGGAATTACTGCCTCACAGTAGTAACTCTTCACGTCAATTTGTGCTCAGACAATAGCTGGATTCTTCGTCGATCAGCTTACCCCTCTCGTCTCACCATTGAGACGACTGCCACAGTGGTTCAAAAGCCTTTTTGAAGTACAACAGAAATATCCCAACAAATCTTGTTAACTTTTAGCCATATGAGCGCCAAATTTGAGCCATAATTCAATAAATCAATAAGGTCAAAATTACTTGTTACGGTTTTTGCGAGGTAGGAGACTGTTAAGATGGATTTGCGGATTTCTCTCAATACTTGAAAAGGTTTTTTGACCACCGTGGTGAGACGGGTGAGACGAGAGGAGAGGAGACGACTGTGTCCAAGAATCCAGCTAATTACTTGCATTCAAATCTCTAGGTTTGCTGCTCGACGGCAAAACATGTTTTTTTCCGAGCTTTAGTAATGAATGACTAATGACTAAATGTTTTGTGGTCGAGAATTGACCATCGATGGGTGTCAAAACTGGCTTTCCTACAGTATTAGCGACTGCTCACTTTTTCAAGATACATTTGGGCTGTTAACAAAGACTGGCCATTATATAAAGCCTTTACTATCAAGAAGAAAATCTGAAAATTTCCGGCTTATTTTTCTTTCTATAAAAAAAAGAGTCATAGCTCAGAAAATCGGAAAAACTGAGAAATGGTTCAAATTAGTCACAGTTTCCATTGATGCATCCTCCAAGCCAAAATTAAGTTAAAGTATATGTTTCAAGGAGTAATTTCTTGTAGATAGCATTGTAGATGAATAGTACTGTAGATGAATAGATGATATACTTTATTATACAATCGAAGAAAGAGATGAATGCTTTGGATATTTATGAAACCTTTGGTGGCTTTCGCATATTGTCTTCAATTATGAAAAAGTCATAGACTTGTGTGGAATTAATTCGAAAAAAAAATCGAAATTTGCAAAGACATTTTCGATCTTATGAGCTCAGATATGATTTTTTTTATTAATTCGTATAACATATTGTGGCCAATGAAAAAGAAACTATCGATATCCTGCAACAAAGATAAAGTGGATTGAAAGATATGACTACATGATTTGAGTCAAAATGCTGGATTTCTTTGAAAAAGGAAAAAAATTCCTGATCTTGTTCTGGTTCAAATCAAAAGAGTCATGGAAGTGGATGAAATACTTAAATGTGATCGGTCATTGTCACACTATAAGTACTACATACATTGTTTGCATTCACATTCAAAAAGTACCAGCTCCTAAGATCCCTTTTTATACAGCCGTTACCTCGTAGTTCGGAGCTAGGACGTTAACCAATATGAAAAAGCACTATCGAAAGTGGTGAGCGGATGCTCATAGGTGTACGAGCGTAACTCTCCTCTGGTGGTTAGTTTGCCCTGCTGAATGAAGTTCACTCAATTTTTTTTTGACTGCAACCTAATAATTTCAAAATTGTCAGCTTGCTTCAGCTTTTCAGGAGTGTAAGTTGTTCTTGCATGCATCTTATGGGTTTATTAGCTTCCCATTTTTCTGAAACAAATAGTGAAAAACTTTAAATTACGTTTTGTTTGTTACTTTTTACATGTTTGACTAGTCTTGTAATGCTTATTCTTTGGATCTTGATGTTTTTTTTTACTTTTCTACTAATTGGATTGCTCTATCATCAAGCTTCATTCTATTCAACATCGTATCTTTTACGTTAATTACCTGGATTCTTTTAGTTTTCAATAACATAAACTACGGCTGAAGTTCGTTTTCGCCTTTGCTTATGTGTAAGGCCTAGACGGCTAGTTAGAATAAATTGATTCGGCCATATAGAGTACCAATCATGCCTTTGTCATGTTGTGAGGCAAGATCGTTCAAAATTTCCCCTTGAGCAATTTACGCTGCTGCTCATAAAAGAGTTCTTTAATTAACCCTGCGTAGTTTCCCCCATGGTTTGACCGCCATACAAACTCGAAATAAGAATTTCTGCTCTTTTCATTACATTTTCATGTACATATGTGTGCATTTCCATTGTTGTTGTTTTTGGCAGCCCAAAAATTGGGCGTCTTGTCTTGAAAAGGCAGTAAATGATTATAACACTTTGAAATAAAGGCAATCTTACCTCATTTCCTTGTTGTAGTTCAATCCAGCACAGTAACTTCTGGCTAGTACATGTCTATCAAACTCAGTACTCCTGTGATGGTCATTACAACCTTGAGAAAATAATCTTGCCATCTAATCTGGATTACAATCTCTAGTCCTCAACCATTTCCTTTGTCAATAACTTTCTTTTGTTTCCAGCGCATCCCTGCATCTCTTTCGAATCATCACAATTCCCTTCCATCTTCTGTAGTAAATGGTACTATCCTTATAACACATACAATTCGAGTGAATGGATGGGCATGATCCCGATCCCGAGAATGAGCAACTTAATTACTAGATTTGGAAAGTTGAACCACTCCAACTTGGATGGTGGAAAATGCCTTCATAACGTAAATCAGAAAAAAAATGCGAACGACTAGGATGTCATCGGCAAGATTTAAGCACGTCATTCGCCACACGTCATTTTTTAACAGGATTTCATGACACGACACAATTGGGAAGATGGGTCTTCTGACCCAAAAAGTACGCATTTTCATTCATCTCGGTTCGTGAGTGAGTGTAATAATGCAGGCGGGGGGTCTGACTTCATGTCGAGTTCAACAGACCATAACGACCAACCTGGCGGTACACCAGGGTACATGGAAATACGGACTTTTTCCTCATCGAGTTCATCAGTTTTATGATTTTGTTCTCTCAAGAACTTAAAAGTCTGCAAAGTTCACGGGGTTGTGTCTTCAATTTATTACTATGATTGGTTTGTTCCTAGGAGTAAGGTATCGGGTGTGTTCAAACTTGCGTCTGATCTTTACGCACAATGTTCTACTGTGGACACGTACTTTAGACATTTCAAAGATCGAGCAAAAACTTTTCAGTTAGAGCGTGGCTCAAGATTGAAGAGAGATAAGCCAGCGAAATCTATGTTTTATATGTTTTATGGTCGTTATCACAAACTAAACTTTACATTTGTCGGACGTGTATTGATCGTCGGGACTGGCCCATCGGATACAGTCCCATTCAAATTCGGGGACGGTTCAACCAAAATGATCATCCTGTCGAATCCAGATTTTGTTGCTTTAATTTAAGATTCTGGAGACCATTCTAAGGCAACGTCAGCAAAACCAAATAGTTATGGAAAACAGATTAGTAGAAGTATTGAAAATAGAAATAATATGCATTTCAATTTGTTTTCCTTTTTCTCTGAGGTATATTCGGTGATCAATGATTGGTTTGGTTGTTTCTAAATCTTTGAAGAAATTGGAAATGAGACATACACTATCACCACGTTCGGCATTTGAAAAACTCAGCAAAGAGCAGATTGGAAACTATGAAAATTGTATCTTGATTATCCCTAAAGGGCAGATTTGAAAGTGATGTTTAAAGCCACAAAATGTTATTTTGTCCTGATCAAAAGAACAAAAAAGATGTGAAGAAATTGTCAAAAGATTAAGAAAAGTGTGAAAAAGTTTCCCTTATTTAGGATATAACAAGTACCTTGTGATAGTTATGATGGCAAAAAGTAAGGCACCATAATTCCAGGAAATGGTTTTGTTGCTGCTCGGGAAAATATTGAATTGTTGGCATTGATTCTAGCTCTGCAAGTTTTAATATAGCTAGGCAAATCTCGATTTCATTTGCCCATGAGGGATTGAAAACTATTGGAACTTTATCAACATTTCTGGAATGGGTCCAACTTGTTCTTAAATAGGTTAGTGTAACTCCAAATAGTCAGTTTTGATTTTTGTACATTTTGCCCATGAGGGATTAAAAACTATTGGAACTTTATCAACATTTCTGGAATGGGTCCAACTTGTTCTTAAATAGGTTTGTGTAACTCCAAATAGTCAGTTTTGATTTTTGTACATTTTGACATAACATTTAATTTGCACTAAGTATATTCTGGGTGTTGCACTTACAACTTAATTCACATTTTCCTATACGATACAATGAATAACATTTCTTAGCCGAAAAACGAACTCATGGGGATGCTAACCAATTCTGCTATGTGGGGAACTCATTGTTATACTTTAAAATCTGTAAAACTTTCAGAATGAATCATCTTGCATTTGTGATTAATTTTTATTGGTGTTTCAATTTTGGGGATTCATAGGCTCAAGCTAGTTTCCTTGAACACGTTTAATAATGCTAGGTACTGTAGTGCTTTTCAGACTTAAAG